>NC_139845.1:19666293-19836293 GCF_963691815.1 Echiichthys vipera
CATTGGTATCTTTGTTGCTGGAGAGAGGACATAGAAATAACCTCTTCTTTCTAAAAGCTTAAATGTATGATGGATTTATATTTTTGTGATGCACACTGCAAGATTTTGTGACTGAATTTACATTCTGAGACTTAACATCTCACTCCCAGCTTGTCGCCTCACTAGTAGATGCCCAGATGGTCCCAGAAGTCACATATATGGTTCCTGGTCCCCACTTGTGCATGTGAACGCACTGTCAGGTTCATGATCAGCCAACCTGTGGTGTCAGAATAGCGTGGCCAAACGGGCAGGCGCTGCTCCCGGCAGAAAGTTGTCTGTTGGGCCCGTGAGGAAGGATCACCATTGTGTGCGAAGGCACCCCAGTAGCACAGCATCCGATTGGACAGCAGTTTCTCTGGTGTTGACATGGTGAAGTTGGCCACTGAGGCAGAATCAAAGAGAAATGGCAGCTCGGCACCGTGGCAGGCGTGCTGGTAGCAGAAAGTCAGACCTGACCACACGTGATGATCTGACGGCACATGGTCAAACACATACATCCACACCTTACTGCCGGCTGCTGTGCCAGCACGTGCTGACCTCCTGGATGGACACAGAAAGACGTAGTCCGTGACAATCTGAGGGAAGAGATGAAAAAGACACAAAAGACATATTTTAACTGAAAACAATCATCCTTAGCCATGCTAGAAGCTTGGCATATTTGGTCAGACAGCCAGAACGCCAGTCACCAATTTTGTCAAGACTAAATAGCCCAACAACGATTGAATTTCCATCAAATGTCCAATTAACTTTGAAGTTTCTTCTGAATTTTGCCACCAGGGTTGACATTTTTATGTTTTTTTTATGAAATGAACTACTGCAAAGGATGGATGGATGCTGCCATGAAGTTTTGGACAGCCAATAATGTTCTTCAGAGAATGCATACTACTGACTTTGGTGATCCTCTGAGCTGGATAGATTACCATGAAATTTTGTGGGGATGACTCTCAGCTTAGGAGGAGTTCAAAAGAATAGGATTTTATTTTTTTGCGATTTTTTGGGAAAATACTAGGCGTAACTGGGTTTGCAGTACAATACTATTGCAGTATCATGAGATTCAGCGCCTTTAAGAGAACATGTGGATGTAATAAATCTAAATTTGTGTTATACGATGTGGAAGTTAGAGGCCAAAAAACTTTTTCCTTGGTTAAAGCAAAACCTTGTGGTGGACATGTAATTTTTTGTGTGTTCTGTGGGGGCAGCCAGTCTATACTAGTGATGTCCAAATGAAGCTTCATGAACCATTAGTTGTGTTTCTTGACCCCACTAGATGGAGCTCTTGGTTTAAAGAAAAGGTCTTTATGAATGCTATTTGTGAATGGAAGTTCAATGTGTTTTCAACCCTTTGTTGAACAGAGAGCTCCATCTAGTGGACTCAGAAGATAAGGAAAGTGCTTCATGAAGCTTCATTTCAGTTTTATTCCATAACTTGTACTGTTAATGCTCCAGTATGAGTGATATTCAATACAGCACCACCCATGACTGACTGATGTTATATTTTTCTTAAAGCCTCAGAGGAGCATCAGAAACTATTGTTCTGAGTTTATTGAATTTATAGATATATGATGAATTCTACATAATAGCGCCACCTAGTGGTTGGTTGGTGTTATATTTTGAAGCAGGCCTCATTCATACATGGGAAACTAGATTACCAAGTTTTTTGTTGATCCGACATATTTTGGGGAAGATAAGCAGCACTTCCTGATTTGACCGTAATCTACAGGAAGTTGTTTTATAACTACCGCATTTATAAGATTACCAAAATTCCTTTGATAACTTTAGATCTAGATCATCCAAACATTATGTGTGCAAAGTGTCACTGTGATCTGCCTCTTGTCCTAGGAGGAGTTCGGAAAAGTAGGTTTTGCATGTATGGCTTGGTAGAAATGTGCGGCCTATATCTCTAGATTCACATGGGTTCGGGGAACGTGTGGATGTAAGAGTTTTGAATGTGCAAGGTACGATGTGGGAGTTAGAGCCAAACCACGTTCAACTTGATTATGGCATCACCTGCTGGTGGACGTGTCAATTTTGGTGTCTGCCGTACGTGCAGGGGTCTGAAACCAAAGTTCAAAGTTTCACCTGCATAACTTGGCTGCACTATGAGTTTTACCGATAAATAATAAAAGCCCTGCTTGTACTGGGAGCCACACTGCTGCTTGCATCGCATGGCCCCCAGCCCTCTCGGGCTTGGACCCCTAATAATAATTAGTCTATTTGAGCATGCTTGCACACTGTGATTAACATTACCAACTAATCCTCGGCATAATCACATTGCCACTGTAAGTACAGTATATTAGCTTACATTAGCATTTTGCTTAAAACACCACTTAGTAAAGCCTCGTGAGGCTGCTAGTGTTAGAGAGGAGGCTAATTTAGGCCTCATATAGCTACGTTTTTATTTATTTATGATCTTTGCGTTTCATAGACGGATATGACACATAGGAAGTTCTTTTCTGTTAGATGTTCCACTTCTTTCCTTCTGACATCACTCACTCCCTTTTTCCAATCTTGAAAGAAAAACACGCAAAAACTCCCACTCATGACCACACTGACTCTTTTCTTGTGTCAATCATGTAAGGATTATTGTTCAACTGTGTTCATTGGATTTTCAACATAACATCATTTATAAAATAATTGTACTTTATTGTTAGTAGGTTGATATTTCTGTATTTGTGTCACTCATTATGGGATTTAATGAAGGTAAATTTTTATGATATTGTATTCTTATGTTCTTTCTTTCATAATTACCTCTGTTGTAGGAAGTTACATATTCCCTCTTGATTTTCATTGTCTTATAATCATGCAAACTGAAAGTATTGGACCTCATTGGATGGATTACATTTTGGTGCTAATCCAGCTCTGGGAGTTTTAGCCATGGCTGTTATAATATTGCATGTGCTGGTCAAGTCCATAACTAAACAGCACTGCATTCAGCTATTTATTTTGGACCATGAAACCTGGAATATAAACTAGAAATGAGCTGCTTTGCTAGATGAAGAGTCAGTATTGTTAAAGGTTTATGCTTTACAGTACATCTTCTAGTTTCTGCAGTGTTTTGCAGAAAGGAAAATGAATAACACTAATTAGCATGGCATCTACAAAGAGACAGGCTGGGAGCAGAGCAGCAAAAACTATTGTTCCCTCTCGGAAAAAAAAAAAATGGAAGAAAATGCAGGTGGACCGTCTTCTTCTGCCTGTTACCTGGAAACCAGTTAGTCTTTTTCAGCAGCAGACAACCTGTGCCTACATAGCCCCACATCTGACACAGACACATGAAAACAAGCAGGCTGGCATTGGGAAGCTGACAAAAAGACATGCGCACACATACATGTGCAAGTGAAATAGTGAGTAACATCATTAGATGCAATTTAGTGTATCGCCATCACATGTTTCCTCAGATTTGATGTGGAATTCTTGAAGGTCTAGATATGTTTGGGCTAACAAGTGTCCAGCACATAAGGACTGTTGCTTCTTGTCATTTGAAAGTCAAACAGGGTCTGGATGTTGGAACCGGCATGTGCCTTGATTTCATCTTATGCCCTGATCTTGAACTGTAGTCAATTCAATTTTCACCCAGCCAGATCCTGGAGAAGCCAATCACAACCGTATCTCATGTGGGGCGAGTCTAAGACAATTACAGAGGTGCATTTTACCAGCTTCACGAAACTAAGATCAAACTTACTGTTACTTACTTTGCTATTCAGCTCATTGAGAATGTTTGTGACCTCCATAGAGCTGGGTCTGTCCGACTTTCCTGCCTGTTATAGGGAAGGTTTTCGTTGCCACCGTACTCTTTGGGGGAATTTTTGGGTCTATGTAAATCATAAATAAGTCATAGAGTGTGGTCTTTACCTACTCTGTAAAGTGTCCTGAGATAACATTTGTTATTATTTGGCACTATAAATAAAATTGAATTGAAATTGGACGCCATTTTTAAAAAACACATTAAAACAGACCAATTGCATGTGTCACTTAGTGCTACCTTCTTTCGTTGCTCTGATTGGTTATAGGCTTAGCTTATTGTGTTCAGAGGCATTGTGGCCAGCACCTTTGATAATGCCCCTTGGACAATTTCTTCAAATGTGGCACAGATGTCCACCTGGACTCAAGGATGAACTGATTACATTTAGGAGGTCAAGGTCACTGTGACCTCACAAAACGCATTTTTGAAGAATTCAATTCAATTCAATTTTATTTATAGTGCCAAATCATAACAGAAGTTATCTCAGGACACTTTACAGACTAGGTAAAGACCACACTCTATGATAAACAAAGACCCAGTACGGTGGCAACGAAAACCTTCCCTATTACAGGCAGGAACGTCAGACAGACCCAGCTCTGTGGAGGACGGACATCTGTCTTGACCGGTTGGGGAGGAAGAAAAGGAGAGAGAAAGAGAGAAAAGACGGACAGATGGACAGAGAAAGACAAAGACAGACACAAAGACTGAGACAGACACACTTACAGTAACTATAATAATATCTGTAGTAATGTGAATATGACTTATATATTATGGCAGTTAATACAGCAGAATAGTAGAAACAAGCACTTCCTGAGCACTTTCAATTCCTAAGATACTAACTCCTACCATAGTTACAACAACTTTTTACACAAATGTCTTGTAGGATTAAATAATGGAGTGACATTTTATATCCAAAAAGGTCACACAGATCAACTGCACTGTGACATCCTAATGTAAAAACACATACCCTTTATCAAATTCCTTCACTATATACAGTATATTACGTAAGTCTGTACAGACATCAGTATAAACTGCGACTTGACTGGTTTGCCGAGGCATACAACCACAAAGCAGTAGTTTAACCTAATCCCAAGCCTTCATAGCTAACGTTAGCTAATGGATAATTTAAGTGTTAGTAGTTAGTTAGTTATACAACATCAGTTAGTTATGCCAGATTTGTTCGGTGGGTGTGATCCAGCCTCCACCGGAGGAGAGTGGACGCTGCTCCAGAGAGAGAGGCAGAGGTACCGTTGGACCCAGCACTGCTGCTGGCTCTTAAACTCAAACTATATGAGAACATTTTATGCAAACATCAAGTTTCTGTTAGGTATGTCTATATTACTTTAAATATCTTAAGAAATATCGAGGCTACAGTCATGTTTATATTCTCTCAGGCATTTCCCTTTTACATAAAGTATACAGAAAACCTCCTTCTTATTTGTCTATACCTGCATATAAGTTACGATGTTACCTTGCAGGACAGTAACAAATCTCACGTGTTATTAGGAATTGATTTTCTGATTTAATGTTTCTATAGAAAACAGCATCACTACACTGAAAAACAAGGTGGAAGCATGTTTGCTAACAGCATAACATACAAGGCCTTAATGTCAATGGTGTTTTTTTCACTCTGGAAAGACTCTTCGCCATAGTCATAAGGTTGATGAGTGGTGTGTTCAAATGGTGTGTTATTTGTCATGTTGTTTTGGATGTGTTCAGAGATACTGGTTTTGTGTAATTCAAGGAAAATGCACACCACCAACCTATAAATGCTGCCAAAAGCATAGTATTTCTGAGCTGTCCTCATAAGCTTCCTCAGTGACAGACTGATGGAAATTTGTGCTGACCCAGCCAGTCCTTTGGAGAATTGCCCTTTATGAAGAGATGAAGGAGGTGTGTGAAGAGCAGCAGGTTATGGTTGTGACTCCACCGTCTGCCTACTGCACCGTGAACTGTGACTGAATACTAAATATGTCCAGGGGATTCACCTCCTGAACCCCTGTAGCTCCCTGAGGCAGCCAAATTGCACGTTGCATGGAAAAGCCATTAGAGAAAACTGCTAGAGCCAGTATAATTAATATTGCACTTGGTTGCCAGTTTATTAGGTACACCTAGCTAGCTAAAACAAATGCAGGCAAGACAGGCCAAGCCAGACTTCATCTGCCATTCCTCAGCTGATCCTTCCTGTCACTGTAGATATTCATGAGCAACGAGTCGCTTCTGAGTCAGAGCAGTCAGGCTGCATCTCAAACAGACAAAGTGACTGTAGTCAGGGTTCGGTTGGTCCACATGCTTCACTCATACAAATGATGGAGGAGAAATGAAAAGTCGAGTCAGTCTTTAATAAAAATAAATAAATAAATAGAAAAAACTGGAGTGGTAGCTCCCTCTGTAGGCACAATGTTAAAGTGTGATACGTCCGCTGAATGATGGGGGTCATGCTGGATTTCTATGCAAGGTATGGGTCGAGGTTGATGGCTCTCGAGGTGGACGGCAGCATAGACATATACAGTATGTAGACCTACAAGTCTTTCTGTAATTGCCCTAATCTCAAGGGAAATGTGAGAAATTAATCCCAGCAGCAAAAGAGAATAATTGTTTCCAATTCCCCATCAGGTTCTAGGCTGGAGAGAGCACAGAAAACCGCTGGGTCCCTGTTACACACTTATCTCTGGCTGGGTGGGACATTGATTCCATGCACGACTGCCCGCCTCTCAAAAGTAACTAAATGGGTTGTTGTTGATGCATGTGTGTATGGGTGCTCACTCTTCAGTTTGTGAGTGTTTTTTGCTGTTTTCCATACAAGATACTAAACTAGTTTTAACACAGACTGTGTATTTCCTCTGGGGAGATGTTCCGCACATTTGCAATTTCTAACAAATGAGTTGTTTAGTGTCCAAATGTAATACAGCTGGAAACTGGTTGACAGTTTCCTGACAGTTAGTGTATAGCTAGTGATGAAGAGACAAAGCCAAGTGGAATAATATTAATTATATGCAATTTGCCTCAGTCAGATCAAAAGCAACTCGCTTCAGTAAATTAGCCTTCTATGAACTTAAGATTTCTCTGTCAACTTATTTTACAAAACTTAAAGTTGTACTGTATTTTCATCTAGTTAATTGCTTGTTCCTATCTATCAAAGAGTTAGTCATAACAATGGTGACTGATCACATGACCCACCAATGAAAGCACTTCTACTTGCCTTTTTGCTGGGTATTCCAAAATCCGTGTCTATGGAAACATTCCATCCCTAAATGTAAATGCGGCGCCATGCTACGTTTAATTGTAATCGTTAATCAGGAACTTCCAACTTTCTAGTCAGGCTTGTAGTAAGGGCAGAAGTGGATGTGCGTGTGTGTGTATGGAATTAAGAGTGGAACATATAGGGGACGAACCGAAAATAGAGAGGTGAACAGCTGTGTTCGAAATAATTCCCTCATTCACTCACTGACTATCCCCTATAGTGTTTAATAAATAGTGAACTATAGGAAATGACTGAACAAGATTTCAGACACTACACTGGAATTTTCTAACGAATCGCTGTGTCAGTAGATGGATATATATTAATGTGTGACAGAAGCAGGTGCGTCAGGTAACATGTAAACAAAGGGAGCTGTAATCCTGCTTTACAGTCGTTTATAATTCAAACAGGGAATTTAGTAGGATGGTAAAAGGTTGTATTGATGTTGTATGTTTATTTCAATGTTAAATTTAAAATAAATTGTTGCAAAGATGATGTGATAGTGTGGTGTCTTTAACAAAGGTTGTGCGAGCTGTAATAGTCCACGATGTATTTATTTCACAACCACTACAAAATGGTTACACACTATAAAGTGCACTACTTCTATGATAGAGAACTATTTCAAACACAGCTTATGAGTGTCAATAAAGTTTACAAAAGAGCAAAAAAAAAGCCTTAACAGAAACCAAACAAGATGGAGGGCTCTGAAAGAACAGGCTCACCTGCAGAAAAGCCGCTAGAAACAAGGTATCTCAAAATTTACAGATTATGAATAAGAGTTGTCTGTTGACTGATTATAACACAGTATTTGATAATGGGCCTTGAAAACCAAGATCACGTCACAAGATGGCATGCATGTTGAGTGTAGTGTTTTCATTCACCGCCTTTCATTAATCTTGCTCATGTCTTTTTTTAATCAGTGTGCATAATATACTATACCCCCCTGGTACTCTGGAGAAGTGAGCTTTAGGAAGAGATGTAGGATGTGTGGGAGTGGAAGGGCAAGCTACAATGTCACCTTCTCTGTATTGAACTGTGACTGAATGCTAAATATGTCCAGGAGTGCCACCTCCTGACCCCCTTAGCTCCCAGAGGCCGCACTTTGCACTTTGCATGGAAAAGCCTAAGAGAAAACTGCTGGAGGTTTTCTTCTCCTGTGTTTTCACAGTATTAAAAAAAAAAAATCAGCACAGTGTGACACAACAACACTAACACTAAGAGTCTGCAATTATGCTAGTTGCTAAGATCAGCAATGCTAACATGCTGATGCTAAGAAGTATAATGTATGTGTAATGTTTACGATGACCACCATCTTAGTTGAGCATTATATTCAGCTGAGGCTGACGTTATTAGTTTTGAAGCGATGGTGGAATCGTTTGCAATTATTATATAGGAGACATTGATCTGAACGAAAATGTTGTGCCAATCTATCAAGTAGATGTTGGGAAGGTAAAGGAATTGCTAAATGTCAACGGGAAAAAATAAATGAAATTCCAACCTCATAGTGGCACTAGAAGAAAAGTTAAGTTGCCACCACACAGGGCCTCATGCCCTGCCTGCAACAACAACGCTAAGTGAACTATGTGACCATGTAAGACATGTGTCAAACTCAAGCCCCTCCGGCTAAATCCTACCCCTCGCAAATTTTGATCCAACCAGCATATCAGTTTGGGCTCTTAATACATTTTTGTGTGCCTCCACTGTCTTCAGTTACACACAGAGGTACATTGGCTAAGCCATGGTGAAGTGTTGCACAGGTTTTAAGTGTGATGGAATCCCCAGTTCCATGACAATAAAGAGCAAAGCCCTCGTCGAGCTTGAGGATCAAAAGTGATTTGGCATCACAACACCCTGAATATGAAACTGCACAGCTGATCACAGATATGCATATCATAGCTGAAGCCTTTTGAACAAAACTGTGTTTGCTAGTTAATCAAAGGCAGTAGGGAAATTATGTTTCCTTTCCAAAACACAGTCATGACTGCTTTCCCAAGAAAGAGGGAGATTTGCGGAAAAACTGAAGACAGTCAAAGCAGAATTGAGCAGGAGTTTCACTGACTGAGACTCAGGAATTCCTGCACAACCGTAGAGTTGACATATTCAGGCCTATGAAACAGGTTGTTGTGGGTTGGCTGTATAGTAGCCTACTGCTTATGCTGTATGGGACATACAACAATACAATTAAGGAAAACAAAATCATGTCAATAAACTATAAATCTTTGGCACTTGATTCTCCTTTCGCAGTTTTGTTCCCCTGAACAAGGTAGTTAGAAGTAAGAAGTGTAAAGCGCAATGTAATGGAGTATAATAACATATAAGTAAGAGAAAAAAGGTTGGTAAAGGTCTGACTCTTGGAAGCACAATTTATATGAAACAATACTCAACGATATGTAACGCATGTACTGCATTTGTGTGTTTCAGGCGCAGGCAAAAATGGATTAATCGCTTGAAAGCAAACACTGTATCCGAAGACTCATGGCTCACAAACCTACCCTGAACAAGGTGAGATACATTAGAATTATTGGTAAAATAGTACCAAATCAATTTCTTTCTTTTTTTTTTATTTCCATCATTGTTAAGGCATGAAACTCATATTACATCCGTCTTTGGGTGTAAATATGTGGTGTGACATTTCCTTTCTACTTGCTGAGCTGTTGTCATCATATTTAACTGATGACAGCTGTTTCAGAGCTATGTGACCAGTGATGTAAAAGTATTTAATAATAGTAATCACTACCACTGCTGATCTTTATTCACCTTCACCCAGCCCTTTTGCATGTTGCACTGCTGCACATATATGAACTAAAATAGAATGTGTGTATGGAGATGCTCACACAGTCCGTGTACCTAAAGACCAAGTCTAACCGATTTTGAAATCAGGCTGCATTCCCCACATCCTGAGAATCCACAGATTTCCTTCTCTTTAGTCTCAAACATGCATACGCTACAAGATTTAAAAATAGTGCCACATCCCACACTACAGGATATGAATTAAGATTATCTTGCTAGAAGGATCAATGAACCACTTGTGTTGTGATCTTTGTCATGTAATCTCATGGGGGTGGCAGATATAGACAACATGGAGACTGACCATGGGCGATAACTTGTTATTGCTTTAATAATAGGGACTTCAAGAAGCTATGGTTGAAGGGACGGCTGCGGCATTCCAGAATAATTCCAACAGGTTACCGTTACAAGTCATTCATTTAACATGGGTTGTCTGTTCTTCAGAGAGAACTAGAGGGGAGATCTGAAGTATCCGTTTTACTATCTGTAATAGTAGTATGCTAGCCATTAGACATTAAAGCTACAATGGTTAGCATTGCTTGGCTACATTATCAACTGCTGCGGGACTCTCTGTCATTGGTTATTTTGAAAGAACAGGCAAAATTATAATCATAATCATCGAGATTCTAACTCCTAAATATCAAACATACAGTATAAATCAAAGCTGTGAACAGTTCAGGAGGTTTAATCGGCAAACAGCTCTCATTACCAAATAATCTGGACATTAATTATTTTTAAAAGAACGCTCTTACTAAAATGTGTGTATGACTGCTTCTTCACTTTGGACGATATATCAGCTACAATACTGAAACTAAGACTGGGATTGAGCTCCTCTTACTTGAGCAAGCATATCCCTGCGGTCAGCGTCCCTGTACAGGGGCAGGTACTTGTGCAGGATCCGCAGAGCGTGTTGTTTAAAGATGGCTGTGATGTACACAGTGCTCTCCACTGCTGAGACTGGCTTGTTGAATACACCATACGCAAAGATCACCCCCTCCTCTGAGGTCGTACCTGTAAGACAGAAAACAGAGCTTCAGTCAATACAAACAAGTAGACCTCATTTACACAAGCTTTCTCTCTGATTTTCATTAGGTGTAAAGATCACTCTTAGACATGTTTACTCCCTGTTATGACTGTATATAGAACGCATGTACACTGCCTTCAGCTTTGTTATGATCCTGAGAAAAAAAAAGAAAATCAAAGGGAGCCCACCAGAAACCTGAAACTCTGGCCAGAGGTTACACTGTGGGCACATTAAGGTCAGTTTTAACTGGCGCAAAAGTCCCAATAACGAGCTTAGAAGCCTGAGTACAAGGTTGCATGTTATACAGGCTGATGGCCCGGGGAATAGAGCGTTCTTGTATTTGCTTGTTTTGATTTTATTTTGGGTCAGGTCTTTTCCAGTTTTTGGAGGTTGACTTTAGTGTACACTGTACAGGCTAGTGGCTGTTTCTTGGTCAAGTCCTCTGATCTTTTCTGCAACCCTTTTTGTCTTTGCAGACTGGCTTTTTGTTGGTGCATGTTGCCAAGCACACAGATAACACTGAAAGACAGTAATAATAATTACAATTATTTCCCTCGGGATGAATAAAGCTTCTTGAATCTTGAACAGTCTGAAGAACAGATGACTAAAACATTTTTATGTTGTATGTACACTTGGCAATTTACATTAAAATGATTCAACTTGGGGCGGCCGGCGGCTGAGTGGTTCGAGCAGTTGCCCCATGTAAAGAGGCTGAAGGTCCTCGAGGCAGCGGCCGTGGGTTCAACTCTTATCCTTTATAATAAAGGCTTGAAAAACTGCCCAAAAAATTATTCAGCTTGCGTGAAAAGTACATCCTCTGCTGTAACGTCTTGATTTTTTTCGAAGTGGTACAGATTAAAATTGAAGAAGAGCATTATTTTTCCTACGCTGGTCTGTTCAACTCAAATGCTGTGCAGGGCTGTTAACTAGGGGTTGGGAAAAAATCGAGTAGTATCATACTTTCTTATTTCTTAATGCCTGAATGATCCAGTTTCTTCATTTTAGTCTCTGTGGAGGGAGGAGGATGTTACCGATTTTATTCTCTATGACTAACGAGACAATTGTGTACATTCAAAACCAAACACAAAATCAAGTATTTTTACGGAATCAATTTAAAGTTTTTCAAAATGTCTCTAGAAGTCTATAATTCAACTTTTTCCCACAATCTAGTGTTAAAAAAGTAAACAAAAATGGCAACAAATCATAATATTGAATCGCAATACATATTAAATGAGCACCCAAGTATTGTGATAGTATCGGAGCATATCACCCCAGCGCTACTCTTTACCCCACATTCTCTTTCTTCTCTCTTCTTGTGAACCTTGACTTGAAAAACGTGTTCACAGTTCAGAGTGTGACTTCTGTGACTCCTTCACTCTTGAGTGCGTGAATTCAGGATGTATTTTTGTAAGTGTGGGTCCTGGGGCGACACCAAATTTCTAATCTGGGTCCTAAACTGAAAAAGTTTGGGAAACCCTTACCTATAAAACACATCTTTAATGTTTTATGACTGTCTGATATAGTGCATCAGAAATCATGTATGATATGTCATTATATGTGTTTATGAGTGTGGTCTTAAGTGTAGTATGAATCATTTATTTTGTGTCATTGTATCGGAACATACAACAAAATTCAGGGGGTAAAAGTACTTGAACTATTCAATCAATATTTCAGTTGATAATGCTTTCATGGTGCATACTTCTAATTTGCTGCAGGGCCCCTTTAATCAGGCCCCGACTGTGTGTGTGCCTGATCTTTGTTTTTCACCATGGCCCAATACTCCCAGCCATTATAAAAGATTGTAACAGGATCATGACAAACGCATCATATGTGTGATGTGTGTGTGTGTGTGTGTGTGTGTGTGTGTGTGTGTGTGTGTGTGTGTGTGTGTGTGTGTGTGTGTGTGTGTGTGTGTGTGTGTGTGTGTGTGTGTGTGTTTGTGTGTGTGCGTGTGTCTTACCCAGCAGCACTGGCTTCTCTTTCTGCCAGTGGCCTTTCTGGAAAGCAGTGACAGCTTGTTCTTTTATTAAGTCCCCATCAATATACGGACCCCACGTCTCGAAAACCTCCAAGAACCTGAACGGGTTCACAACCTTGGAACCTTCAAAAACACACATCAGAAATACAGGGCGATTTTCACAACACAGAGAACAGAGAGGATTAGGATTTAGAAGCAAAGGTCCATCAGAAAGGACTAGATGGAGTTGGCTCAGTGGAGGAAAAAGTGCTTTAAGAATCATCAGTGATAAACCTTTCCGTGAGCCATCCAACCCGCGCTTTAGTCGCTTGAACATTTTCTAAATTCAGGGACGTAGTTGATGACATTACATTACAAACCATGTACAAAGCGAAAAATAAACTTCTTCCTCAACATATCTAGAATCTGTTTAAAATGATGATTCCAGTTATAACCTGAGAAGACCACTATTATTTGAGAAACCAAAGACTCAGACTACTGTAAAAAATCACTGTCTTTTTGTTAGAGGGCTTAACATCTTGAATCATTTTCTAGAAAATATTAAATTATGCTGTACTCTAGTCAGCTAAGAGCGACATAATTTCTCAGTGAACAGGGACGTCTCCCAGTCACTTTGCTCTCTTCCTCTCGTAGGCTCCATCCATCCCCTCCTCCCATGGCACCGTCAGCTCCACCAGCAGCACCGACCTCCCTGGTCCACAGCACCATATCATAGTGTGGTGCTGCAGATCTCTCTAGGGAAATGGAGCTGCCTGCCCAAGTCCACCTCCATTCTCCACTCCACACCTGGCGACAGAAGGGGGGGTGCAGGTCTCCTAGGGACAGTTTCCCCTGCTTCCCCCTCCCTCAGGAGCTGGTTCCACCGCTGCATGCCCTTTTGGCTCCCTTTTCTTGCCTCTTGCCTTCTCTTCTCCACCACCTCCGCCACCTGCCTCAGCACCTGTTGCCCTCTCCTTTTCCTTCCTCTTCCTTCGCCGCCCGATGCACTCTGCCCTCCTCAGGTTGGCAAGCCTCGCCTGTCATCCCACAAGACTTTCAGGCCCTCTCTTTCTGCCGCCTCTACTTTCCTCCAGCGCCTACGAAGCTGCCTTCTGACTGCTACCAGGTCTTCGATCTCCTTCTCCCTTCTTCCCTTCCTTCTTTCGCCTGCTTTCCTGCTCGTCAACTCCCCATATCTGCTGCTGCACTCCTCGTAGAGAATCTCTCCAACCAGGTTAAGCTTCTCCTCCACTGTGCCATGCATTGTCTTCTGCAGCAGTTCGCTGAGGGACTTGTCCAGCCTTCTCCAATCCGCTGTCTCGTTGGTCTTTGGCCACTTGATCCTCTTCTTCTGCCTTGGCTCATTCGGCCTCTTGGCCTTTTGGCTTGACTCGGTTCTTGGGTTGCTTGGGGTGCTTCATGGGTCAACTCCTGGGGGTCATCCACATCCACATCCACCTCCACTCTCGTCTCATCCTCTCCTGCCTCTGCAACATTGGGCCCGCTAGCACTGTGGTACTTGACCCGGCCTTGGATCCTGCTTGTCTGACCTGCCTGAGCAGTGCAAGGGTGCTTTTGACTCCTGCCTCCACACTTCATCTGTCCAATGTGGATGTGCAGCCCCCTGAGTGTTGTTATTTTTTCCCATCTGCACCTGCACTTCCTAAGAATCTTTGTATCGTTGGTCGTTGTCCTTCCTGCAGTCGTTACCGGTTTATCCATCCTGATGAGCCCTTCTTGCATCCCGCCTCTCTCTGCTGCACCTACACCGGTGCCCTTTACGCTAGCTGGGGGGTCCACCATTCACCGATGTTTCGCCCCTTAACCCAGAACATCTCCTGGTGGCGGGGCAGTGAACAGGGACATCTCCCAGTCACCCCCCGCAGCTAGCTTTCCTCAGGAGTTGCTCACTCCCTGTACCTTGTCCTGCCTCTTCAGCCAAAGCCAGAAGCTTGCCTTCACTGCCTCCTCAGCCAGCTCTTTGGTGGTTTTGTGTAGCTCCTTACCCCTCAGCCCTAGATCTTTCAGTAGGCGAGTTGTTGCGTCTCAAAGCCCCTGGTGCCCACCTCCACTGGGAAGAATCGTGTCCTCCAACCGTTCTCCCTGCATTCAGGGACTAGGTCGGTGTACTTTGCTCTCTTCCTCTCGTAGGCTCCATCCATCCCCTCCTCCCATGGCACCGTCAGCTCCACCAGCAGCAGTGTGACAATACTACAAGTAAAGGTCCTTCCTTAAAAACCTTACTGAAGTATTTAATTACTAGTAAAAAGTATTATTATCATTTGTTAAGGAAGTTAAATTACCATGAAATTGTACTGAAGTACAGTACTTGAGTAGATGTACTTTACATTCCACCTCTGTCTATGCTAAATACTGTAGTAATAAACCTTAGAATTTTGTCTTACTACTTTTCTGAAGCCACTGGTGCTGAACTGTCTTGTGACTGATGTGTTTTCGTTCCAGATTGGTGGGCCTGCAAGTGAGTTCAGACAGGCAGAAAACAGCAGCTGACGTAATCAGAGTCAGTGATGCTGATTAATAAGCCTGTCAACCCTGCAGATATATGAGGTATTTGGTGCTGTAGAGCAGTAAAGTCTCTCCAATTGCCACTTCACAAGCACACTATTTCTCACTTTTCATGATTTTGTTTTCCAGTATACCACCGCTCATCATACAAATAATGTTTTTCATCATCCCTTGCAGATAAATATACAGTATCCTGCCCTCTTATGTAACTGTATGGGCAGCCCCAAGCATTGCTCTATATTTGCTGAGCGTAGGCTGGTGTTTGTGGTGCCCTACTTGTTTTCATCTGGGCAGCCAGGACGTCCTGTGGAGTGAGAGACAGCAGGCAGACGATGTCGCTCACAGAGCAGTTGGTCTGTTTAGCAAAGTCTTTTCCCAGCTTCAGGGCGTCGTGTCTGCAGAAATTCAAAATTACAGTTTAGCTCAAAGTTGGCTGTAAGCATGCTGGGAACATTTGTGCAAGACAACATCAGATCAAGAAAACACACATCACACTGAATCGATCTTCTAAAACAGGAAAGTGGACATAAATATAAAACCATATTTTGTAATTCAGCCATGCACAAATCAGTAACCAGCAGGTTCCTCACCTGGTCTTCAGAGGGATGGAGAAGGGCAGACTCTGCAGGACAGCCTGTTTAAACAGAGGCTTGCTGCTCTGGATCATCAGGTGAAGACTTACTGACTGAGCACCTGCACTCTCCCCAAATAGTGTCACCTGACAAAAAAAACACAACAATGGCTTGGCATTAAAGAGACAATTCCCCCCAACATCAAAAATACAGATGTTTCCCCTTACCTATAGCGCTACCTATCAGTCTAGTTTTGGTGTGAGTTGATCAGTGTTAAAAAATATCCTTCTTCTCTCACATATGATGGAACTAGATGGCACAAAAACAAGACATTTGAAAAAGCTTCTCTTTCCTTCTCTTTTACTCAAGATTGTCCACAGCCCTGGCTGTGAGCAGTTTCATATCCCCACGCAGAAGATTTCAATTCAGCCAAGGAGAATGTCATTAATCTAATATCTTGCGCTGTCATAAGCATGAGCCTCTCATCCATCAGTATGCTTCCTGATAAGGTTTGTGGCTGTAGTTCAGAAGAAAGTAAATAGTTTCTACATGAAACTGCTCACAACAGGTTTGTGGATGATCCTGAGCAGCAAGGTCATGATTTCTGGAAAGAGACATTGCTGTTGACTCTTTCAAATGTACTGTTTTTGGCGCTTTGAGCACTACAAGCCGAGGGCCATCTAGTTCCATTATATTGGAGAGAATTCAGACAGCCGATATCACGCAACTCACACCAAAACTGTCTAGAAAGATAAATAGCTCTAAAAGTCAGAGGGAAAAAACACATATTTTTGATTTTGGGGAGAACTGCCCCTGTAAGAGACCCAGTCAGCAGATGTGTGTGTTAGCAATAGGTGGTTCCTATTACTAAAATGAAAACTGTCTGAACTTCACAACCCAAAAAGCTTTTGAACGGATTTCTGTTGACGTGCAAAACATAATTCTTTTCGATCTGGGCTGTCCGTCATATTTTATATCAAAGGAAAGCTGAGAATCATGGGGTCATAATGGATTAAGGTGGAGGCTCTCATTTTTATTTCATCTCATCATTAGAACAAAATGAGACAAGAAACATGCATTTGGTTGAAGTTAAGTCTATTGTTTTTTTTTTTCATGCCTGCTTCCCTCCCGTGCGGTAGTTTCTCTAATGTTAGAGCTAGTCCGGTTTTGTGGCTTTGACTTTCCCTCTCGCTGTCCCTGTAGGGTATGTTGCTTTTTTAAAATCGTGTCCTGTATTGATGTATGAGTGTTTTCTTCTGCCCGAGCAGCAGAGGTTTTCTTCGCGGGGCGCTCCATGCACTAGTGCCACAGAGAGCAGCCAAACACAGTTCATGCACACTGCCATGTCACTGGATTTAAATTAGTAAAGTATCCCTTTAAGCAGCATACTCAAAACTGTAGTTCCAAACTTGACAGAGGAAGCAGCACTAAATATTAAGCTTCTGAAACAATCATTTCAGCGGCTGCTCCTGTTGCGTAATTGCCCACTGAAACACTTGAATAATGAAGCGTTCTGCCGCAGCAGGGGAGGGCAGCGCTGCTCTCTGCTATTTTCATATGCCTATCTTTAAATTTAAATAGAAAGTAATTCAAAGCTGGGCATATTAGAAACTGTGAATAAGTAAAGACACAAATAAATTGGGAGATAGAGAGACATACATTTATTAGATTATTGATAGTGCAGTGTGTTGTGTGCTGTTCTCCCTCTTTTGAAATGTGGTGCTTCCTCTGGTGATAAGGTCTAGAGTGAATGTTTTTTTGTCGGTTCAGTTTTTTTCCCTTTTGTCAAAGAATGACCTGTATAATGAGAATGTATTCAGAAATTTGAGAGTGTGCGACTGAATTTTACATTCAGTCATGCGTGTGTGACCGATAAATTTGCCCTTTTTTCTAAATGTTAGACAAATCTTTGGCAGGCCAATGAGTGTGAGATGGATGGGGAATCGCCGCTGGATAACCGCTGCTATCAAGTGAGCTGTCATTAGTTTCTCCGTGGCCAAACCAGCCGCCCCAATAGATGTAGTGTGCCCGTATTGTAATATTTAGGGTAAATTCATTGAAACTGCTCAGAGCGAGCTGTCATGAAGGGTATACACTTGCGATGTTCAAATTAAGTTTCATGAAAGATTTTCATTATTTTTTGAGTCCACTAGATGGAGCTCTCTGTTCAACAAAGGGTTGAAAACTCGTGATGTCCAAATGAAGCTTTATGAAGCATTAGTTGTATTTGTTGACCCCACTAGATAAAGCTCTTGGTTTAAAGAAAAGGGCTCAATGAATGGTGATTCAACCAAGAGCTCCATCTAGTGGGCTCAACAAATACAACTACTGTCATTCTGTCTCACTCTGCAGTATAAAACTCTTACCTGCAGAGAGGAGATGAAGTATTAACTTTACATGAACACACCAAATGAAATAATCAAATTGTCAAAAATGTATTTGTTGTGTCATTTTGGACAATATTTTTTCAGAATAAAGTGTTACACAATCAGGCCCATATACAGGATACATGTGGAAATAAGATTAATTGCAATGATAGTCACAGAACTTTTCACTGAGGATTTTTTGGATAGAAACGGATAGAACGCCTTTAGATAGAAACTGTACAGTATAATATGACATTGTATTAAAAATTATTTAAAATATGTCTATCTTCTTCCAATGATTAAGTACACTTCAGACGCATTCTAGATGACATTGGGTATCTTTTCACAAACTTACAGAACTTTTCACAGTGGAATTTCAGAATAAAATGCCCATGGATATTTCCTGTACAGCAAAAACTTTAAAATGAATTAAAATTAAACTCTGTGTGTGTGTGTGTGTGTGTGTGTGTGTGTGTGTGTGTGTGTGTGTGTGTGTGTGTGTGTGTGTGTGTGTGTGTGTGTGTGTGTGTGTGTGTGTGTGTGTGTGTGTGTGTGTGTGCGCGCGCGCACGCTTGCCTTGCTGGGATCCCCTCCGAACGATGCAATGTTCCGTTGGACCCAAAGAAAAGCTGCCTGCTGATCCAAGATCCCATAATTCCCTGCAGCTGAGGAGTGATGGTCTTTGCCCGACACAAGGAATCCAAAAGCACCTTGAATCATGCGTAAATTCACATGGTCAGACATAATTGACTCCAGCAAGACATTCATTTGCTCTGACTTCCAAATGACTGTCCACATATCTCTGCTCCTGTTTTCAGTCTTGCAGGACAGCAATCACCAGAAAGCTCAGTGATTTAAAATAATGAGACATTAGCCAGCCTCATATCACACACATACACACACTCTGCAATAAACACACCATTATTTTTACTAATGTCTGTTAGCCTTTACCAAGTCAACTCCAGTGCTAAAAATGATCCTTCCTTTATCCCTGCACATATAATACCATTTGTAAAAAAAAAGACTATTAAAGGACAGAAATACAGTGAACACATTATCACTCGTTTTCAACATGTGAGTCCGTGAAATTTGGTCCTGAAGACCTTTCTGTAGCAGGACCTGCCACAAAAGAGGTTTTGAGAATTTAGCTTGGTATATCTCTGTCTGTCTGTCTGCGGACAGATGTTGTCATCGCAGTACAGGTGTCCTGTTGATAACAAAATGAAGGCTGAGTTTGAAAATGGGTGTGATCCAACAAGGGTGCAGAATAGAAAGTAGGGAAGGTGCCACTTTAGGACCATGGCCAGATTATGCATCACGGCTGGTGTAATCCCATTTCAATACATTCTCAATTTGATGTACATTTTTTACATAGTCTCAAGTACATATTAAGATGTTAAGTAATGCCATTGTATAGTATGTAACAAAGCTTACCCCATGCTCACATGAACAGGTCTAATTCAAGGGAAATACCACTAAACGTTCATACCCAGTCGGTAATCCAGGCTTACAACAACGGTGTGGGTGAAGTTACTGATGAAGCGTCCATCATATAGCGGCTTGGAGGCAGAGCCAGCTATGAAATCCCCACCGTGGATCCACACCATGACAGGCAGGGGACTCCCCAGAGGAGAGCTTAAGTTCACATCCAGAGGGACAAAGATGTTGAGATAAAGACAGTCCTCACTGACCTGTTTGGGACATTAGAGGAATGATCAATATTCCTTTTAGTTCTAGCCTTAACTTGCTATTCTGTCAGGCTGCAAATATTCCTTGGTTATGATGTGAATTTACAAGTTGAGTGTAACACATTCTCAAATTCAGTTGGTTTTTGAATGGACCCAGTACTTTACTATGGTTACATGAGGTTTGCTTAGAGTATCATACTTAACCCTCCTGTTCCCCTCAAATTTTACTAACACCGCTTATCCTGGGGGTCAATTTGACCCCAGCAACTTAAACATCTAGAAAATAATCATAATCAAAGTTGTTACTTTTTTTTTTTTTTATGTTGGTTACTCAGATAGAGTAGAATACCTACAGTATAACATGACTTCGGAAATATACGGAAACAAATATTGATTGATCTAAAATTAGATTGAGGTATATTTGTTTGTGTGTTTTAAAATAAGTATATTATTTGCAAATACTATTTTGAGTTAATTATAATATTTGTAATCAAAGTAATTTCCATTATCAAGGACCGTAGCATATATTACGTACAGGGTCAATTTGACCCCAGGAAAAACAATTTCAAACACTTCTAAATATTTGAATTAAAAAATAATAAATCAAATAATAATAATAATAATAATAATAATAATAATAATAATAATAATAAAATCATTAAAATGATCAAATTGACAAAAAGGAACACCGATGTGACAAGTATGTGTACAATTTCAGGTAAATTTGCTTAATTTGCTAAATTAGCTACTTTGTAAAGCTACAAAGCTACTTTTGAAAATACAAGATTCAGTATTTTCTTCACAATAGACCTTTAACCCACAATACAAATACACACAGTTTGTGTACCGGCAGAACTAAACCTTTTTTCTAATCTAACTAAGTTGTTTTGTTGCCTAACCCTAACTGTCACCTTCTATTTCTTTGTGGTCCACTTCTAATCACTGTTTTAAGCATTAAATACAGTCATATTTCAGTAGATATCACACAACCTGTTTCAAGATATTACATCTGAGAATACACTGACGAGATTTATGCATCCACATATATATATATATATATAGTCAGATCATAAAGTGAAATATTACGACAACATGCAATTAAGCGAGAAGTTTCATTGTTCCTTACTATCCGGGGACACTCCTCAGCGATGGGTCCACTGCAGGCCTGCATGCATGACGCCCTGGGGAAGGAGGCATCATAAACACCCGGGCGAGGACTCACGGGCCTGGGGGGCTTCCAGCGGTAAGCCCCAACGGGGGGGTCTGCATACGGTATCCCATAGAATATATGAGCCTTGTCCACTGTAATCCCCTTGATCTGCCCATCTTTGGTTAGCACCACAGGTCCAGGAGCTCCATTTGTATCCTGATTGACTGGTTTGACCTTGCTTTGCCTTGTGATTGAGAGGACTTCAGAGCTTTCCAGCTCCTTGAAGGAGTTTATCTCAAAGTCTTTGTTGATGAAGAATGCCTCATCTCTCACGAGCAGCCCGGCGTAGATACTTCTCAGGAAGCTGACAAGGTCGATGTCATCATTTCTCGTTGCCTCTCCAGAGGCCAGCACTAATCTTAGTGCGCACAGTAGCAGCAAACAGTGCCTGCTCTCCATATTGCGTTTGAGTAGTCTTATACTTCCCCAGACCCTGCTGCTCAGATCATGATTTGACTTGAATTATGGTCCAGCAAAGGTAGAAAAGTAGCAGCCCCCACAAGCCTGCAGCCTGAAACTCTCCACAGACTGTGCATACTTGTGACTTCAATTTGGCTAGTTGTTGAAATATATCAGACAAAAGCTGCTCTGTGTGATTGCTGAGTGGCGTCCAGTAGACCCTGAAAAGCTGGATACAGACACTGTGGTGCAGGACCACTAATAGAAGACAAGTCGTCTTTCCTTTGCTTAATGTAATCACAGTCACACAGAATGTAATGGGGAAACAGCAGGCTTCATGAAGAAACAAATGTTGTTGCACTTTTTTTAAATCAGTTTCTGAAATTCACATTTATCAGTTACTGTCTATGGAAACAAATACATTTATTTCTGTACTTCTAAAATGCAGATGGTGGACTACAAATTTCCTTAAGGTGCACAATGCCACCTACAGGCCTTCCGCAACACAACATGCAAGATTTTGAAGAGTCATAATAGGGGGCACATCTACACAACAAACTTTATACCTTTTTTCTTTATCATTCGCTGTTTTCCTCTTAAATAGTGAATACATATCCTCAGTAGAAGAGCTTCAAATGAAGGAAGCTATCTGAGAGGGAAAAATGCTCCCCCATGTCAACACTTAAACCCTACCTCGTGATTAGAGCTCACAAAGACATGTTGCATGGTTCTGGACACTGGCATGCAGTCTCCTCTGTGCAGAATCAGCATGAGGATTCAGCTGTTCAACAGAAAGGAGAAATAAATACAGATAAGTATATAAAATGAACAGAGATTAACTATTAGATGTACAAAACCAAAATAAAAGGGAATAACATAGAAACAATAGAAATATACAATATAAGAGTATATGGAGACACAAATGACATGTTAAAGTAAGTGGTTCTCAAATAGTGACAGTTGTGTACTTTATAGCAGCAGTCAACAGTAGATAGATAGAATATAGTGCAAGAGTCAATGTCACATTATCATATTATAGTATAATATGGTACATTATGATACAGTGTGTGAAATGAGACCGTATACAATGTAGTAGTGTAATAGTATAGAATAACATGATGTATAATAGATACTGGTATTAAGTGCAGCAACAAAAAAGTATATCATTTCAAACTTAGTGTAAGATGGGACAATACATTGAAGAATAAAGCCATTGCATAGAATAGAACTATACTGTAACATATGGCACAGTATAATACAGTAAAACAAAAAGAATAGTTTGTTTTCAACAGTATGGTTAGGTATATCATAGTGAGTCCAACAGTGAGACAATTGGAGGTGAGGTGAGAGTTTCCAATTGAGAAAACGGCTCAGTTTGATGTTATAGTATGTGGTTCACAATGCTGTTGTACAGTCTGATAGCATCTAGTTCAAAGAAGCGACTGAAGTGCTTATTTTTAAACCTAGGTGGGATGATCCGGCTGCTGGATGATTTTGTATGGCCTCAGAGTTTTTCCAGCTGTCCTAGAATGTGTCCAAAACAACATACTTACCCTTTGTTAGAATAAACCTTGAGTGGCTGGATGATACAGCTGACAGATACTCTGAGGCGAAGATAAGGTGTACCAAAACATAATGGGTATATTGAAAACAGAGAAACAGAAGTAAATTCAAAGCAGCAACACAGTGCGTAGCGACCTAACCAGCAAAACAGATAGAAAATGGCACCTTTTATACTGTGTCACTGATACTATTGTCTGGATGGTACCATTCATAGGGGTCATCAAAATTGTATTACATGCTTAAATTACTCACCACTAGATATATTAGATATAATTTAACACATAATATTTAAAACAACCCAAAACATGACAGGTAAGTGTTTACACAATCAACTTTGACAATGCACAAACTATTCACCTGGCAACGTTTTTTTTGCACAGTTCAACACACCCTTATTTCAACTGCTGTAAGCTAATTAATTCAACACACAAACAGTATCGTCAGAGCTTAATTACTACTACTTTCTCTTCCAGGTGGAGCAGTGTACTGTTCTCCACAGCTACCGGAGAACAACACAAATCAATCATGGTTTACATGCTCAATGAATACACACCAGAAATAGTCAATTAATATTTGAATGTGAAAAATGTCCAGTGCAAAGCTTTATAATAAAGTGCAAAATTGCTGTCCCAGTGTAAAATGCCATCATTATTTGCATAAGTTCTATTATTTGTACACAAGGTACCATCCCGCGAAGCACTTGTTGGCCCATGAAGCCATTCTAGAGCCTGATGGTCCATTTCCAGGAAAAAGTTCCATCCCAGAAGATAGATTTTGAAGGTGTCGATGGCCCACTTCATCGCCAAAAACTCCTTTGCAACAGTAGAATACCTCAGCACCCCTCCAAGGCCCACTCCAGAAGCATCTGTTTGTAGGGCGAAAGGCTTCTCAAAATCCAGACTTTGGAGATCCGAATGAGTGCAGATGGCATCTCTTAGGTCTCTGAAGGCACCACCACACTCGTCTTTCCATCGCACCTTGTCTTGGGCTGAGGCTTTGGTCAGGTCTTTCAGCACCACAACTCTATCTGCAAAATGAGGAACAAACTTCCAGCAGTAGCTAAGAAACTGTTTCACCTTCCTCTTGGTGGTAGGAACAGGGAAAGAAAGGATGACCTTCACTTTCCCCAGTTGTGGCTTAATCTCCCCCGAGCCGATGATGTAGCCAATGTACTCCACCTCCCTTTGGGCAATGGCATACTTGTGAGGGTAGGTGGTAAGTCTGGCCCCCCTGATCCGCTGTAAGACCTGTTGGAGGTGAAACCTGTGCTCCTCCCAGGATTGGCCAAATCCACCTCATCATCCAAATATGCAGCAAAGAAGTCATCAACATCCCCCAACACATGGTCAATCAGCCTTTGGAATGTGGCTGGCACCCCCTGGAGACCAAGTGGTATGACCTTAAACTGATACATACCAAATGGAGTTTTTAAACCTGTCAGTAGCAATGTCTAATGAAGCTTCATGAGGCATTAGTTGTATTTGTTGAGCTCACTAGATGGAGCTCTTGGTTTTAAGAAAAGGGCTCAATGAATGGTAATTCAGTGTGTTTTCAACCCTTTGTTAAACAGAGAGCACCATCTGGACTCAGAAATGAATAATGAAAATGGTTCATGAAGCTTCATTTGAACATCAACAACAACATAAGACTAACTGCAAATAGCCTTTGCTCAGGTCCAGTGTGGGGATGTACTGGGCTCTGCCAACTCTCTCAACCAGATTATCAATTTGTGGCATGGTGTATGGGGTCAAAATGAGAGAGAGACTGGAGGGGATCACGGAACTCGCACATGAGAACATGAAGTCTGACTGACAAAGTCAAAAAGCCTGGTATTCAATTAAATTCTTGCAGCAGAATTGCAAAGCATAGCTCCTCCATATGGTCCAGACAAGAGAGGGACGCAAGGCCGGTCCCAGGAATGGGTGGTCGGCCGTGAGTGGCAAGGCAGTGGCTTCTGTCGAGAAAGCTAGCATAGGCCCACCAGCAGCCCAATAATGCTGCACGAAGGAGAAGACGAGTGCCATCTGAGGACACGGTACATGCAGGCGAGGCTTGTCTGGGGTCCTAGAGGGGGCGGACAACTACAGCAGCCGGGGGAATCCGCCACTTGTGCTTCTCCCTAGGCAGCGAAGACAGGCGGCACAGGCCTCAGCATCTACCAGATCATGATGCCACAGGCAGGAGAACAACACGAAGGAGGTGGAGACGATACAGGTCTTTGTGCCTGACATGGTATGTAGATGAAGAAATAATATTTGTAATTAGAGTGATGATTAACAAAAAACACTGCGACACAGGTATCCATACTCAAGCTGAGTAAAAGAGGACAACCTGGGCAAAAGGGTTTGGGGGTGCGAGGCGTTGCCTGGGAAGATAAACCAATAGCGAAGCCAGTTAGAGGGTGCAGCACATACGACATAGAACATACTAGTACCAAGTAAAAGTAAAATTACAGATATTTAAATACAGGAACACAGAGAAACACTTTTTGAAGGTAAATGTAATTTGTTACTTCCATCCGACAGTATATAAAATACAACAAAAGGGCCCACTTCACACCAACCTACATCCAAAAACATAACTCATAACATTTCATATGCATAAACAGCAGCATCTTATTTAAATGGTATGTTATTTGCATCAATACTCAAACTTTCATACCAAAGTTGACATGAAAACATTTTATTGTTACATCATGAAAATAGTTGTTTTCTTCTGTTCTTTGGAGTCAAAAAACATATTCTTGTCTTTTGAGGGAGATTTTAAAAAGTATATGGCTATAAGGTTAGTTATTAATTAATATTGATTTTACTATACATCCAAAAAAGTGAATCCACTTGCAGTTTTACATAATAGAATAGAAGAAAGTCCCATTATGCTGGATAACAACAGTATCTGGTATATTGACCATGCCAGGAGTGCATGAAACATTTTAACTCTCTATCAGAAAGAATAAAACTGTGGCTGCACTCTGAAAGTCGCTGTGACCAGCGAAGATTTCGTCCAGCGCATTACCACAGATTGTAATTTTTCTACTTTTTGTTGTTTTTTAGAGCACCTCCTGAAATACTGCTTCACTGTTCCAAGATACGGGGGAGTAGTGAGGTTGAATTTGTAAAGTGGGATCATTCAGCATTTTGTAATACCCAACCCTTGCTGCTGCTTTCCATTCAGTTCTGTTTTAATTGTGTTCACTCACAATTCTGGTTAAAAATACATTACAAACATTGAAGTTAGTCGAGTCTGTGAATGACATGTCAACTCAACTAACATTAAATCCAACATCTAGAATTTGAGGGCACGTGTAGGACAAGAGAACATCAATCATATTCTTGATAATGGGAGGTTGAGGGTGGAGGCTGTGTGGCAGGTGGTGGGCAACGACTATCTCCCAGGCATCAATCAGATGAACATTCAGTCCTTTGAACATGGCTCTGAGCAGTGAGTACCAGTCGCTGTGGATTAATACCACATTAAGCATCAGCGTTTTGGGGTCCCCGGTCCGTATGACGACCAGCGTGCCTGGAGCTTTGTCCAGCAGACTGCCCTGCGGATGCTCTGCAGCCTCTAGATGTAGACCTCAATCAGGGAAGGGCGGAAATGAGCCCAGATGCCAAAAACTATGACAGTGTTAGTGCCTCCGATAAAGCCATCTATCTCATTGGCAATGTAACGAAGCTCACTGGTTAGGGCGTTGGCAGAATAGAGAGGGGGACCATGGCAGCGGAACCTCACCAATATGTTGTTTGCATAGTCTCTTCGTGCCACTGTCCTCCTCCCCTCCTTGAAAGAATGGTGAAGGTGCTGTGAGCTGGATCACTGGTCTCCTCTGGGGGAAGAGGCGGAGTTTCAGGCCAAGCAATGGAGGCCAGTAGGTGTTCCTCAAGTGCGTCCTTAGGGGACAGTGGCTGGAAGGTGCAGAAGCCTTGATGCCTGTCAGGGCCAGTGGAAACTCTCTGGAAGATGATGGTGGAGTGAATTCATGCTGAAATGTGACAAATACGCAGCATCAAATGTACTGAAAGCAACTAAGGGTGCACTCACATTTGGCCCGGTTTATCGGTGTCATTTTTAAGCACAATTATTATTATGTTTTACTACTCCTCTCCATATTTGATGGAGAACTTCTCTGGACCAAGATGGAAAAAGGGACTTTTTCAGATTCAGGTTTATAATACAAAAAATACAAAATGTCATATATACTGTATATATATACTGAATTCAAGTGCAATCACATTTGGTGGACATGTGTAGATGTGATGTATGCGTAGCGATGACAAATATGGTGCCATTTGGCCAATGGGTGGTGCCGTAGTGGCATCATCTAAGTATAAAGGAAGGAATCTCTGTCTGTGTATGTATGCATCGTGTATGACTGTCCTTTACATGTCTCAAGAACTGCTCGTCCAATAGATTTCACACTTGGCAGGTGTATTGCTGAGGACCCAAGGGAGTGCACTGTTGAGAGTGAAATCAACAGGATGAGAGGATGAGACTGGCCCACTTCAAACAGGTATGCATTCTGAGCAGACACACACGGGCACACCCAATTGGCACTGCACTTGTAAAGCAAAAGGGCCAAGAAGGAAGATTGGATACCTCCCAAATTATTTTTGGGGTTGATAAGAATGTTAATCTGTTAGCTGCAGGATTAAAATTGACCCATGGATAAAATACATATACACAAGGAAACAATCTGAATTTATTTCAACTCAAAGATGTTAATGTGCATTCACACACACCAGTGACGTGCAGTGAGGGTGAGTGTTGGGTTGGCACTGACTCACAAGTCAGATTTACAAACATACAGTAGGATGCCGATAGGATGAGAGAATAGGAGCCAATAGGATGCTGAAAACCATTTTAAAACACCAGTGCAACTGTATATTGCAGTATATCTTACCTTTACTTGTAGAGGACTTCTTGCTTTGACTGAAAGTCCAGCTTTGAAAAATGTCTCAGTTTAGAAATCAAATCCTCCATTTTCAGGGCGAGAAATGACAGCTTGTCTCTAACCTCTACAGCGTCGCACAGCACACTTCTGTGTTTACTTTTTACACACAGGTCAGAGTTCACCGTGACCTGCTGGCTATTAGGCTGCTCACTATCGCCGCCTACCTTGAAGCAGAGGTACTGCCTGCCCTAGGCAGCATTTCCCCTGTGGATTTATGTCACATCAATAAGATGTAAATATTACACACATGCGTAAAATACATTACTGAACACCATGGAAGAGAAGACGTATACTTTTATTACATAAAAGTGTCCTCAACCATCATATTGGAAACATACACAGACAAGGGAACAAGCACGCGCAGAGGGCACGCGCTCAATCCAGTTTGTGAGTGATTGCGCAATCTGGAGGGAGGCACGGCTGTCCGTGCCTCACCTCTCGTCTCCGAAGAGACTCCGTTTATTTAAATAGGAAATACAGAACTTTCTGCCATTTTTACTATAAAAACGGTCAAAATACATTAAGAACCACACCAAAATCATAGTCCAGAGGACAAATATTAATACTTGTGTTATTTTATTATTTAGTTTCTTTTTCCTCTCATGATGACGGGGGAGGCACAGCCTCACCTGCCTCCCCTGACCGCACGTCACTGACACACACATACATTTGAAAATTATGTTTTGGGATATAGAGGCGGATTCAAGACTGATGGTTTCCATGGCTGAAAGATGCATTGGACTTGGATGCACACACATCGGACTGTGCAGGATTAAGAGGGATAAGAAAATATTCAACTATATTTATTTGGAATGACGAACATTACAGTTGCTGAGCCATGTGTATTTGAATATCCTGAAAATGGATGAATATTACACATTTTAAAAAGGGGACTCCCTTTAAGTGGCCCCACTAAAACCGAGTCCTGACCTCCTGAATGCCCATTTTACGTAGAACAAAGAGTAGCACAGACACAGCCAGAAAGAGAAACAGGCACTAAACTTCATTCATGTGAGCCCGAGCCTCAATCTGGTTGGAGCAAGGAAGCCAGCTCCAGGCTCCGTGCATAATGACATGCGCGCTCGTTTCTCTTCACTGAATCGCCTTATAAAACACACCAGTCTGAGTCTGCTACGGTTAAGATAAATGCAGTGAAGTAAAGAGCAGGCTGCAGTATTTCTAGTGGAATAGAAGTAGAAAGTGGCATGAATAAAACCCTCGCAAGTAATGTAAAGTAGCCTACCTCAGATGTGTACGTAGGCCCAGAGTAGTTGTTTGATTTTACATCCTGCCACTGCTAATATGTAGACCTACCTGTATGTATGTAAAGAAATAAATAATAAATATGTAGACACACATCGGAACTTCCGAGCAGGTGCGTGAATGCAGCGCACACCTGTCACTCATTAGCAGTCTGACCTTTCCAGCCAAGCCCTGACTCTACTAAACGCAACATGCTTTCCTTTGCTGAAATTACCAAGAACATGTAAGAAAAACAATTATCGATCTTATGGCATCTGCCCCACTCGAATTCAGAGGATTAATCTGTTTTTTTTTTTATATTTTCAGGAACTCTTTCGCGTTTTCGTTCATCTTCTTCATACTGGTGCCTCATACCATATCGTTTGGTGAGTAGCGCACCGCGTCCCACATATTACTCAAACTTTGTTACATTTGGACACATTCCAATAGAGTTTTTTTCCCCTACAGGACGCTGTGATGATAGCTCCTTCTCAGTATGTTGGATGAGCAAGGACTATGCTCTGGAAAGGTACTTTTTTTTTGTCTTTTGTGGACTACTTTATTTCACAATGTTTAATTTTGCCCGTGCTGTTCTGTTTGAAGAGAAGCTCCCGCCAAACAACATTTTAAAATAACAACACAAAAATTACAATACCAATAAAAAACCAAAAGTGTGTGTTTTTCTGCAAATCTGAGCATGAGGTAAAACATTAAGAGATTTTAGGACTTGAATCTGATCGACTCAGAATACTGCATATTCATACTGCTTTGAAAAAGTAGAAAACAAAGAATAGCAGTTGTAATGTAGGGAAGCCCTGAAAGGCGAAGTGAGAAAAAAAATTGGGCATTGTTGGACATAACTTAATTTTATCTCCTAGGTCTGAGATACTATCTCTCAAGATAAACTTTGAGTCTTATTTAGGTTGTTCTTACAGTGAGAAAGCCATGCTGAATGAAGGGAAGTGAAAGTTCAGCAAAATGCAGCATAAACATCACGTTTTTTCCTTTTTTTAGTGAACTACAAATATCTGTGAAACATAATGGGACTCTGCATAGGTGCTGACTTGGGTTAAACAGTGTAGATATATGGTCTGATGGAATCATACTGTGAAGACACTGCTTGTTCCACATGGCTACTTAATATTAATTTTAATGGGTGACCATGATCATGATGCTTGCAGGCAAGATAAACAGGAGATCTTCAGTACCAGTCAAAAGTGTGCGTTTGTCCGTGCCACACACACTGACATACGCACACCGGTGAAGTGAACGTGACGGCTGACGTTATTGCTAGTGATGTCCAAATGAAACTTCATGAAGCATCAGTTGTATTTGTTGAGCCCACTAGATGGAGCTCTTGGATTAAAGAAAAGGGCTCAATTAATGGTGATTCAACCCTTTGTTGAACAGAGAGCTCTATCTAGTTGACTCCTCAGTAATGAGAATGCTTCATGAAGCTTCATTTGAACATCACTAGTTATAGCCTATAAGTGCAATTAAACCTGAACACCACTAATGTTTTTGACACGCGATTAACGGGGGAAGTGAATTGAGCCAGCTCCATGCTCAATTATTCGCGGACAAAGATGGTGCTTAGTTATTACCCCGTAACCATGAAGAGATGCTAAATGACTGAAAATGGACACAAAACTATTAAAACCTAAACATTTGGACTGCAAGCAACCCAAAATAATTACAAAGGCACTAAAACAAGATGCAAAAACTATCTCACAGATGCAAAATAATTACAAAAAGATGCAAAACCACCATAAAAAGATGAATAAATGACTAAAAACGGATGCAAAACAGGCATAAAATTACCACAAGGAGGTTCAAAATGACTGAGTTTGGGTGTCAAGTTAAAGGAATACTTCACCTGTGGAAACATAAATATGTATTGAAAGTGGACCGTATATGTGGTCGAAATGTAACCTACATTTCTAATTTGGCGCCCTCTTGGCATAGAAAAGGCAGAAAGTGACTTTATGGTGCTTGTGATGCTTGTCCCATAATGCACCACAATGCACAGCTGCGGTAGCAACTCCCACTGGTACAAAAAAAAACCCCAACCTCCCCCTGGACATAAAATAAACAATCAAAACTCCCACCAGTCGATCAATCCGCTCACAGGCATGGGCAACTCTGCTGCCTTGGTAGCATCTGCAGCCTGTTCCTCCATCAGCTCCAGCTGCTCGTCGCTGTATTGCGGCTCGTATATACAGCCATGAACATCCAATTCGAGCATCAGATCTTCAAACTCCCCTTCTTCCATATCATACTGATTACCTTTGTTTACTTTCTACAAAGTGCACACATAGTTTCCATGTCCATACACCTGCCAAGAGTGAAGTCTATTGGATGAACAGTTCTTGAGATATGTGAAGGACAGTCATACATGATGCATACATCCACAGACAGAGATTCCTTCTTTTATACTTAGATGATGCCACTACGGCACCACCTATTGGCCAAATGGCACCATAGTTTATTGACCATACCCTACTTCCACACATTAAACTAATCCTGTTCGAATAGGGCTTTAGTCTATCATGGATATGCAATTGAAAACTTGCTAGGAAAGACTCAGTATTGTTGGTAAAGTGAAGTTGACAGGATTATGATGATGCTCTGGAATTACCTTCTCCTTAATGGGGTACATTGCGTGTACCAAGGCTTCATTATCTTCCCTGCTTTTAGGCAAAATGGGAACATATGGCTCAATACTACAGCACTAAAACCCATCAGGAAGGTGGGTAAAGTTACCTCTCTGACAGTGTCCCCAGTTGTTGAAAACAAGCTGACACTTCAGTATGGAGGCTCTGTTCAGGCATGGACTTTCAGAATCTCCCCAGGTAATCAACTTTTAACTTATTTTCAAATGTCGTTACCCACTATATATCAATAGTTGTTAAAGTTTGTCAATACATGTATCTAAGGTACAAAGATCATTAAAATCAAAGGGCAGCAGAAACCCCAAAAACAAGCAACAAGTTTCACTAAGGTACTTCTGATATAACTGATCAAATTACAATATTATACAGTCCATCACGTCTTTGTCTACTTTGATGAACCCTCTTTGTTTCTCCAGGGATTCTTGGAGGTCATGAGTCCCACCGAGGTGTTTGCATGTGAAAATGGAACATTATTCTTTCACCAGGATGAAAACTTCTTCCTTGCAATTGGTGGGTGAGAGAAAGAGAGAGAATTTATATTTTATGTAGACTCTCTCAGATTTTAAGGATAATTTGGTGGTCAGGGGTAATATTAAGTTGGCCAGACTCTGTGCATATCTAGTCCAAATTGGTCGCCTCTGATTAATTTCAGAATCAGGTTGTTTTTCTGCTGCAGGGAAGCAAAATCTGTCTACTAGCATCTCTTTAGAGCACATTAATTAATGTTAGATGTGTGTAAATGACAAGATACCATGGTGGCAACAAGACTCCAGAAAGTCACTATTAACAACCAAGAAAAAGCCCTGCACATAACCCCCTGTGATGTCTCTTTTACACTTGTGCAGGCTGATTAATCCTGTTTTCAGCCTTTATGCTAAGCTAAGCTAACGGTGGCTGGCTTTAGCATCATATTAAACTGGTAGACATGAGAGTGGTATTGTTGCTATCGTCTAACTCAACAATAAAGCATATAACTATGATTCCCAAAAAGTCAAACGTTTTTTCAAAGGCCAGCAGTTAGCACCGTATCTCAAAGATATTTGAATTAAAAAAAATATTGACCAGACTGATGTTAAATGAACTGTGGATATATTTTGGATGGCGGCGTGTTCAGACGCAGCGACTAAGTGCTTTCCCTTTCGGCGTTTTGTTTTCTGCACTCTAAGGGACTGTACTGTAAACTTTGTTGCACTGGTACAATGACAATAAAGACATTTCAGATTCAGATATTTCGATCTACATTTATGCAAGTAAATGTGTTTTATTATTTGTTTAATAATGTTTTAAATGACTATTTCTTTGTATGACTGAAACTTTAATTTTGCTCATCGCAGGCCACACGATGCGTCCCTCTGTTAAGCTCGAGTCCAGGACTAACTCCATGTTGCTGGTCTCCTGGGTAGAGAACCGTCTGGGAGGCAGCAACAGCCATGCTGTGACACTGTACCACACTGAACTGGGCTCCTATAACACCCTCAGTATGGACACTACCACCAACAACCACTACCGCTTCACAGCTCTGGACTCCTGCAGCCCCTATGTGGCCTGTGTGGAGACGGGCACTCACTCCTTCACCTGCCTCTCTACTATTACCGGTATGGGTCAGTGGTCGGCTGGATAAGCAGTCATCCGCAAATGATGGTTGTTCACAGGATTACAAAAAACAAACCTATTTCTCACATACCTCGAGTGGAAACTCAAAAAACGAATCTGCATATGATTGAATAATCTTTAGGCAACAGGACAAGTTTTGGGTAACAGGGGCAGTCTGGTTTCTGTTTGTAGCCTGAATAGTATTGACTAATCACGTTTGAGCAAGTTTTGGTTAGATGCAGGTAAAACAGTTCGTCAATTTAGCTTTTCATGCGTTTTTTGTTATGTATCTGCATGCATATACAGATATCTGTTTGTAGAGAAGTCGTCTCAACATATTATCATCAACAGGTTTGTGTGATATTAGGCCTCATGTATAGGCATGTAAACCGCTTGATTAGGTTTAGAAAAAATGTTGTGGTTTTGTTGAATATTACCGGGACATGAACGGGAAGAGAACCCCTCTGACCCGGGTAAAGGTCCCGTGTTTTAATCCACAACCCCAATTTCTTTCCTTAAGCGGAGATCTGCAGCCCTGCTGTTAATACGTTAAAAATAACCATTAAATAAATAGGCTCCCAGTGTCTCCATTGTCAGACCGGTAGCCAATGGGTTCAGAGATTGCCTCTATGCAGATACTTTTGGTATAATTACTCAGAATTTTCAGATATCCATCCAATATTTTTTGACCAACCCCAATACAATGGAGGTGACTGGAATTTTGTTTATGGTCCAAATTAAATTATTTTTTTTAAACGCAGTGGTGTAGTTTATGCAAATCTGCTACTATTGAATATGACGTTAAAATGTCAAAACAATCATAAAGTCACAGATATTTGGTTTATTATCATAAGACATGCCTTATATGAATCTTCATTATATGTTGTAACCATTGTCATCAACATTGTTGGTAATCAGTTTTCTGTAATTGCTGAAATATTTTGCTGATTTAAAACCCACACTGAGGTGACACAGAGTTGGTTTAAAATAGAGATGTTCTCATACATTATATATCACTGCAACACAGTGATATATCACTGCATTAAACAACAACAACAAAATAAATCAGCTATAGGTATTCTAACCCTGGTTGTACATATGACATGACTGCTCGTCTTCCATCATTGTTGCATGGCCTGGCTCAGGTTATACATACAGAGAATCAGTTCTAGAGATGTTTCTGTTATCATCGACAGTGTCCTTTGTATTGTCATTGTTTCAGCTCTTATCGTAAGCAGCTTTCATCACTAAATGACAGACCGACTTGGTGAACATAGTGGAGCTTTAAGCAGCTGATGAGCTGTTAGCGGCACAAAAATCTCCTGAGACGCTTTCCTGTTCCTTCTGTTTTTCCCCACCAGACCCAGACATTCCCAAGGAGTTTGAGGTGACGTCATGGAAGAGCAGCAGCATATCGTTGGCCTGGGACTGCCCTGAGAACCGCAAGTTCTCCGTCTTCCTCCTCACGGCCTTCTACCTCAGTAGTACAGACCAAATCACAGACGAGGTGCTCTTCTGGCACAAGGAGGAGAACTTTGAGTTCATCTTGTCTGACCTGGAGCCCTGCAGCAGGGTTAAGTTTGGCCTGCAGACGGTTTGCCAGGCAGGGGCAGAGTCCCGCTACAGCAAGATGGTCCTGATCGATGGAAACTCGGGTAAGTCCTGCACGGGTTGATGAACTGACTGAATGGTCCATCATGCGTTTGTCCATTTGAACCAATCCATTTCATTGTTTTCTAAACATTTAGAGGCAATACTTCCCAGAGCTTATCTACTTCTTTCTCTTACAAATGAAAATTAGAAATGATAAGCAAACACACCATTCCTTAATATAAAACAGCCTTTGGTCTGATAGCTTATGGTGGCTAATGTTAGCTAATCTAACAGCTAGAATGTATGCTGATATTCCCGTGTGTCTCACGTTACTGATTGTGTCTATTTACTTGATGACTCTTCTGTTCTTGTGCCACTGCCACACTATACTTTAGCATTTACCTTCACCTTGTAAATGTGACTGGCTACAGTAATTGCCCAGTAGATGTTACACAGTAATACCAGAAAAGGAGGCTCACAAGAGCTGGAGTTTTTAGTGAAACTTCAGTGATCCCTTATGGGGAAAACAGGTCACCGCAGAAACCCTAACAGGGGTTTAGTCTCCATCCCACTGCTGTAGTCCTTTAGAAAAGACGACAGTGCTTAACATCATCCCCTCTCTGCTCCTCAGTTCACTCCAGCATCGAGGCCTTGCGTCAGACATCGTTTGGCCCCAACAACTACACCCTGAGCTGGGAAGTGAGGAACACGTCGTCCATCTCCACGTTCAGAGTCTCCCACGAGGGGGCACTGCAGGGCACCACGCTCATCACCAACTTCACTGTGGGGGGACTGCTGCCATGCCAACAGTACCAGGCCAAGGTGGAGGCGCTGTGTGGAGACAGTGTGCTCATGAGTGCCAAGACGGTCACAGCACACACAGGTAATAGAAACTGATGAGAAGACAGGAGACACACACACACACACACACACACACACACACACACACACACACACACACACACACACACACACACACACACACACACACACACACACACACACACACACACACACACACACACACACACACACACACACACACACACACACACACACACTGCTGTGTATGCACTATTATATTATCTGTAAGGAGAAAGCTGAACAAAATGAGATGGAGAAAACAGAAACGTCAAAGAAAACATTATTTTATTTTACTATACTTGTCTGTTTGTGTCTGTACATTTCTATTAAATTCACCAAAAGTTACCATTAGATCATGGCTGATTTACATATTTAAACATAAAATATCGTAAAACTTGCAATACAATAAGAAATTGCCTTAATTGTCAGTAATCAACTGGGTAAGTTTCATGGTGATAGTCTAGTTACTAAATATATCTGTAATCTGATAATGTCTTACCTTTTAATGGCGTGCAGATGTATCCTAATTACTAGAGATGTCTTACAGATTCTGATACCCAAACTTGCATATCGGCGGATACCAAGTAGTGATCCAATACCAACACAAATCCTAGGTATTTCTTTTTTTTTTTTAGATTATTTTTTTGGCAGTTTTTCAAGCCTTTATTATATAGGACAAACAGGAAATGGGGTGAGAGAGAGGGGGAGAAATGCAGCAAAGGGCAAACAAAGCGACCGCCGGTTGGACTGTGGCCGCTTCCTCAAGGACCGTCAGCCTATTTACATGGGGCGACTGCTCTAAGCACTCAGCCACCGGCCGTCCCTAAACCCTAGGTATTTCTTATTAATGTTGTATGTTCTCGCTCAGGATATGAATGCCATAGAACTTTCTTTTCTGATCTTGTTTGACACTTGGTCATAACAGAGGAAGAGTGATATTACACTACTTTTTAAAGTAGATTTGAACCAGGGAGAAATTATGTGCTGGATCGTTACATAGATTTTCATACTCACTGATACCAGCATTTTAGGCAGAATCGGAGGGGTTTCTGATAGTGTGTCAGAACAACTCTACTAATTAGGTAATGCCTTTCCATGTAATCTGTTACTCCTCAAGCCTGGGTATAAGACCATCCAATACTTTTAGCTTGAGACAATGTTCTTGGATGCAGTTGGATGTTTTCTTCATCACATTTATACTTTGCCCTTGGAAGTCAAGTCATACATACTGCAGTAGATATTCACATTATGCATTTGACCTTAATTAATATGTATGCTATGTGATATGCTATGTAATATTTGTTATTTCTCATCTTACTGTTATTTCAGTTATTGTTTCAGTGGTTGAATCTCTTTTTGTCAGTAAATGTTTTTGTCCTTTTGTAAAAGGAATATACATGGTATCTATCTTTGTTTATATGTGGCCTGATACTGTGTGTATCCAGGACCTCTTGGTGTGTCTGAACTCAGGTATCGCTCTAACGACTCCACCGCCCTGTGGAATCTACGCACTGCCACCCAGCCCGCTGTGGCCTTTTTATATGAACTGTCTCTGGAGAACGGCACCACCTTACAGAGCAGCCGTCTAACTGACACACAGCTACGTCTCCCAGGGCTGGAGGAAGGAAAGACCTACGTCCTCGACGTGTGGGAGGAATGTGATAGACAGTGGGAGTCTCAACATTCTCATGTGTGTTTTGAGGGAGCTAATTCATCCTTGGAGCTCCTCATGAGGGCTGCTGGACCAGGTACCTTGAGTCCAACATGACTGCTGTAGCTGTGTGATGTTTTTGGTTCATTTGATCAAATAACGATATACTTTCATGATGAGCCTAACCCACTGTGTTTCCACTTTTGTAGAGCTACAATTAGATCTTTCCGTCATGGGTCTCACAATGGTTTTACCATGGTCACTGCCTGAGGAGCTACAGAACGACATGTCAGAACCAAGAGCTAAAATGGGGAAGATTTTCAAAGACAAGGTGGGAGAAAATGCATGGTTTACATCAGTGATCAGACTGCAGATCCAGTTTTTCACACAGTGTTGTGTAAAAGTCCATTGCTGGTAATTCTGCATGATTTTGTTGTGCTACAAAACTATCTTTAATATTTATATATCATATTTGTATTAGTCTTTGTCTTCGATCTATGAGATGTTCCTGTTTATTGACAGAATGAGTGGAACTAAAAATGAATACTTAATTTTGATCAATCAGAACTTGTCTGAGCTCTGCAGTGTAATGTTGGTCTGTCGGTCAGTCAACGACTTTGGTCCAAAATATCTGAATGGATTATTGAACGGATTACTATGAAATTCAAGGAGGATTAATTGTAATAGCTGTAGTGATCCCTTAATTTTTCCACCAGACTTTGGTTTATGATCAGACACCTGCAAAACTAATCACATGCCCATCAGCCTCAGCTGTACTTTTTTTTCTGCAAATTAGCAAATTGCTAACAAGCTAAGATAAGATGATTAACATGGTTGTGTCCAGATGGTCACTCAAAATTTGCGAAAGTATTGAGATGGTTAAGATAAGGCATTGACGCACACTGCATAGTAAATCTGGACTGTTTGGATGTAAACTACAACTTGACTGGTGGCATTATATTGTGTTTTTTTAGTTTAATGTGGGGATGTGAAGTAAAAAATAATTTTACTTCAGGACGTCTGTAATATAATTAAACATTAAGAATTCCCTGTATTCTACCAGAAGTGGGAGGAGTTACTAAATTTACTACGTCACTTCCCTGTCGCCATGTGCGTGCTATGTAGCTTTCTAATATCAGAAAACTCACTAAACACGAAACTAAAGGACAAAATTGATTATCTAAAAAAAGTGGTGAGTGCTTCTTGAAGTGCCTTCAGGCTCAAAAATATGTAGAAACTATGTATTGACGGAAAATCAACATATGTTTTACAGAGGGTCGTATTCAAACGGGACTTATTTTACCTGAGGTATTTCTTCCGGACTTTTTTTTTACAAAAATCACCATAATTTTTACTGACATTGTTTGGTATAATTACTGACATGGCGCATTTGGACAGGACTAAAACCTCTGGTGAAAATGAGTGAAGTCCAAATCAAACTTCATGAAGCATTAGTTGTATTTCTTGGGCCCACTAGATGGAGCTCTTGGTTAAAAGAAAAGGGCTCAATGAATGGTGATTCAGTGTTTTCAACCCTTTGTGGAACAGAGAGCTCCATCTAGTGGATTTTCGAGTGGAAAATTATGAAAATGGTTCACAAAGCTTCATTTGAACATCACGAGTAAAATGACCTTACCAAACATCCCCACATTAAACTTATCCCATCTGAATAGGGCTTTTGAGTGACATTTAACAGGTACCTGGTAGGCCAATTTAGTAATTCATCTAGTCGTGGTAACACAACAGCATCTTGTGTCCGCGTGTAGTCTCGCCATGCAGGCTATTTATTTTACAGATGTCAATTTGGCTCTGTTACTCCAGCAGCGAACAACTCTGTATCCGTATTCAGTGTTTGTAACTTTAATATACAGAACAGCAAGGCAGAATAATGGTCTTGCCATTAAGGGGGGTTTAGTTTTTTGAGGGTGTAAGAGAGATTGATGAGATAAGTTCAGAATGTGAGGTTCACTCATGAATGACTCTCTTTATAAATTTTCAAAACAATGACATATGGGTCTACTTTCATTGAAGTTAAACTCCAGTGAAACAGCACCCATGCAGTTATTTGTCTGTACTGATTTATGCTTCTGTTTCTTCATGTACACATTTATTTACTGAACTGTTGACATCTTCCTTGAAGTACGATATCTTTGTGTGCGTGGGATTCAGCTTCAGGAGCTGTTGAAAGACTTCGATCAGCCAGCCCGCGTTGAGCTGACCACCTTTGACCCTGCAAACGAGCCAGACAAAACAGAGATTCTGTTCTTGTCTTTTGATGCATCCAAAATGGAGGAAGACGTGCCCTTGCCTGTCGATGATCAGCTGGAATACATTCGCTCCCTGAAGACACACAACATGACAGTTACAGACGGGGTTATTCACTGGAATGGTGGGTGATGGTGAAAAACAACAGTCTAAAGTCTGTCATAGAATTCCAAATTAATAATCTATTAATTTTCTGTTTCATCTGTTATAATGCTTTATCAGGTCCAGACCTGTGTGCATCCTCCAAGCAAACTTTGTGTCCTCTTAATTCTCTGTGCATCAACACTCTGGGCTCCTACACCTGCCTGTGCCGGAATGGCTACTATGATGTGAGCAGCGTCATTGAGCCTCCTGCAGCGTCACACCCAGTCTGCAATGGTAAAGCTATCTTATCCAGTGAAACACATGTTGGCTGAGCTCAAAATCTTACTTTTTCTTTTTACTGTTAATACATGCTGCAGCTGCTCTTACAAAATATGTACTGTAGCATGCAGTATGGACACAATTTGGACAGCTACTTTCTTTTGACAAAGCACAATATTATCTTTGCTGAATTAATATAGTTGGAATAGCAGGCTGCCCTGTTTCTGTCTCATTGACGGTTGACTTTTAAGACACATAATTGTGTGGATGGATGCTAGCTCAGCGATAACTTAACAGATGTAATTGTTTAATACTTCAATGTTGTTGAATTAGGAACTTTACTGATTCTCCAGATTCCCCATAAAGACCAGGGTGCCGTCTATACGATGCTTCGCCAACTTTGTTGTGCTACTCTACAGTATCGCCACAACTTTTACTTTGTTAGCATATCGGCTTGTTTACATCGGGGTCATCCCTATGTTCCCCGGTTGCATAAGCCTCTGCCTTCGCGGATTTAATTCAGCATTTTGTTAGGGTAAGGGGGTAGGATTAGGGTCTACATAGGCCTATTTGCCGAAAAAAATAACAGACTGGGAACATAGGACTCTTTCTGTGAAGTACGGGAAACAAAAGGGTGCTATGTTTAGTCGTGTCCAAATGAAGCTTCATAAAGCATTAGTTGTATTTTTTTACCCCACTAGATGGAGCTCTTGGTTTGAAGAAAAGGGCTCAATGAATTGGTATTCAGTGCGTTTTCAACCCTTTGTTGAACAGAGAGCTCCATCTAGTGGACTGGAAAATAATGAAAATGCTTAATGACGCTTGATTTAAACATCACTATGTTCCCCGGCCACATAGAGATACGCTTCCGTTTACAGCCTTTCCCTGGTTGTTAGCCTCGTATGCTAAATACTTCCAAACGGCACTTTTGCTTTGTTAATTTTTTTACTAAAACTGGAAGCGAAGGTCCTCCAGCAGCAGTGCTGGCTGTGTTCAGCCAGCTCTGAGTTGTTAACAGGATGAACCTGCTGTTGAAGTTGGGGTCTAATTCGATAGTCATTTTTAGTATCAGGTAGGACATTCTGTTTTTTTAGCATACTTAAGTTAATTTCTTAAGTTTTGGGGTTAAAACACTTCTTTGTGGTCATTATTTGAGATGACAAGAAATGAACTGAGACCGATAGACTGATATGTCACATACGTAGGTCCCTAGCTGGATACAAAACCAGGGACACTGCGGCTCATGGTTTGGTACCATAAACTCCTCCCTGAAATATTATTTGCATTTTCCAGGCCGACTGAATAAGAAGTTGAATTGGTTATTAAGGTGTAAAGTGTACTTTTCTGAAAAGGTGACTTGGAACTGGGAACTCTCTCTCCAGACTTTGTTCTCTGGCAGCATCTAATTGACACCAGAAGAACTGCAGGTTAAGCTGCTTCCACTGTGGCTCTAACATTCAGTTCAGATTGTTTGTCTCTGACCCTTGTTTTGAAACAGAAAAGGGACTCTTCAGCCAGTGTCTGGACAAACTGGTGACTGGTGGAGTAGCAAAACCCTACCTGACCTCTTACATTGGGGGAATGGTTGATGTTAGGCTGAATGATGGCCGGTGCACTGTGGAGGAGAGTGAGATGTTCTACTACTTCCGCACCTCACGAAAAGTCTCTGAATGTGGTACTGAGAGGCAGGTGAGTGACCGATCAAGGTAATAAAAAGACATTCAATCACTAAGGGATGGACAGACTCTGTGCAGGGATATGCAGGGCAACAATTACTTAAAGTAATGAGAACATAAATGCAGATACAATATCTGCCAGTGCTTATTTCTCTAAAAGGCACAGGATTCAGAAGAGAATCCTCACTAGTTACGAAACCATAGATTTGCCTTTTATTAGGTTATTTTTACATCAGTAAAGTGGTCACTGATGAGAAATTGTAGGTGATAATTTAAAACTATATTTTCCATGAACTGCAGCATTGATTGAGGAATCCAGAGAAAATTGAACATGGGAGCAGTTTTTAACTCGTTTCACTCCTTGAGGACACGTTTTGTCATCCTGATGCGCTGTTTTTTTTCAAGCTAGAGTAGAGTAATTGGTATCATATTGAACTAGACAATCTAAAGAATACAGTTGTATCAATCATGTCATGCTGCATTAGCTTGTTTGGTAGGGGGCTAAATAACACTTATAAGTGAGGAGCTACATTTTGGCAAGGGACAAACCAGCAGGGCCATTTTAAAAAGAAGTTCCTTGGCCTCTCACCACATCTGAATGAGAATGGGTTCTATGGATACCCATACATCTCCCATTTACAGACATGCAGACACACAGTTTTGGGTAAAAACCTTGCAGATTTTTGCATGCAGTACAAATGTTTTATTTGGCCTATTCCCAGGGATTAAAGTTCTCAGTTGCCCCGACCGATTTCCGTCAATTGGACTCTGCACCTAAATTTCCCTGTGGGCCGTTATTATATTTGAAATACATATATTGCTATGGAAAACATACTTGCGGTTTTTGCCTGAGGTGTAGCAAGAATAATACTTTATGTATAACATACCACCATAATGAACGCTACATTGTGTATAAATCAATCAGACCAACTTTATTAATAAAAAGCTTGTTAACACTGCGGCTCAGCAAGTGTCTGCTCAGTAATGCATGTGACTGTGTTAAAATGAAAAAGGCTGCTTGTCTTGTTTCCATCATTGGTGCGATCTTTTCTGCTAATTTGTTTAACAACAGTAGGTTGACTATGCTGCATAACTTGCGCAGATAGAGACCAACAGAGAATTCATCCCGGTCCACTTGACATCGGCTCGGTGCATGACAGTGTTTATGGGGCTATAGGCTGTTCAAATGCCTCATTCTGGCTGCTGGTGACTGTGGTACCCTTTCCTTTCCTTAACAGAAACATTAATCTACTGAGGAGACCTGCCCTGACGGGAGTCACACGCAACCATTGGTCTTTCCTTTCCTTCTCAAACTACGTCACAATTGCATGTTCATCGGCCCAATTTCAAAAATCTCTCAGGGAAGAAACTCCTTAACCCCCGCCTGAAAAGGACTCTAACTTCCAATGTTTTCAATACCTAATGACGCGCCTGTCGCTATGACATTTTTATGACTTTTTTCAACACACTATACTAGTGAGGAAACTTTCTTTTTGTGGGAATGTGGATCTTTCGGATCAAAAAACAGTTTTACAAATACTAATTGTGATGGGCAATACAACTTAGTCTCTCCCTCTCTCTCTCTCTCTCGCTCGCTCTCTCTCTCTCTCCCCCAGGTAAACAAAACCCATATTGAGTTCCAAAACACTCTGACTGTCACCTTGACCAAAGATCAAACCATCAGCCGACGGGATCTAAAAGTCATCTGGAAGTGTGTCTACCCACGGCATTATGTTCGCAACACTCAAGTCAGTGTGGATATGGAGTGGTGAGACAAACATCTCCATGTTTAGTCTCAGCCTGAATAAAAAAGTAAGAATTAATAAATGAAAGGACAGAAACATCTAAACACATCCTTCCTCTGGTTGTAGGCTCTCCTCCGTCTCCCTGGTGCAGTTCAACTCCTCACTGCAGCTGGGCCTTACCATGGCCCTGTACACTGATGAGTCCTACACCAACAGCTACAGGGTTGCTATTGCCATGGAACTTGAGGAGACCCTGTTCTTCCAGGTGGCCCTGCAGACCAACAACTCTTTTGCTTCAGATGTGCTCCTGCAGGTGGAGTCATGCTGGGCCACTGAGAGCGCCGACCCACAGGACAAAGTCAAGGGTGTTTTTCTTCAGGATGGGTAGGTGATAATGTGTATGACGTATCTGTTCAGTGCATAGACAGTTTTTCAGTTTCATTTCTTCCTGCATGTTAGAATTTTAGTACTTGTGTGCTTTTGTTATGAGCTTTATAATCAGTATAAGTTGTAGCAAACTTTCACCTGTATCTAAACTTCAAGTGTCTTTAGCTCAGTGTTGATTATATGTTTATACATATTTTGGATGTGTCTGAAAGTTCTACACTTTACATCCTTCTTGCTGGTCCTTTATGCCAAGTTCCCACCACCCAACTTTAGCCCTGATTTGCTGTTGGGGGAGCTCCAAAAGCTGTTAGCTGGCCCCTCGGATTTCAAGCGTAATGTGTTAACTTTTCAAAGCTGGTGCCTTGCAGACACACACCAGATATCTACAGGCTAAATATCTGGAGCTGAAGGGGCCCAAGAGGCGCATAAGACATGTGCCTAGGGGAGGAGACCAGGGGAGGGGAGCCTGTAACAATAGGAACTTTACTGTATGTGCAGCTGCAGACTGACCCTGCTGCCCCGGGGTCCCGCGAAGCAGTTAGTCGACGCTCAGCTCCTGGCCGGAGAAGCTGCTGCTTCCCACCTGCGTTAACACGGTTATGGTACCGACACACAGGGCAACCTTGAATATCGGTTTCAAACGCACCAGGTTTTAAACTGTAAACCCATTCACAGCAATATTAGATTTCAGTGCTCCAGACACCAGATCAGGGATTCCTCCTGATCAAAGATCTTGTAGTTGGTGAGTCCTTGTTGCCGTCAGTGCTGGTAGTAGAGTGAAAACCACAATAACTTCAAGACTCCAGACACAAGACAGCAAGTTGTGTAGTTTAAACAGTAAAGCAAACGTTCAAAGTCTTGTAGTGGGAACGCCAAAGCTTCGATTTCACCTTTTTTCTTCTGAATGTAGCTCTTTGCCCAGATTCTTTTGGGGAGATCTATATGTTCAACAGAGGAGGACAATGTGTGCTGATGACATGGAGAGAAATGTAAACCAAATGTATGGTGTAGCTTTGAGCCTTCCATTCTAAACGTCTCCATCTTAATAGAGATGCTGGTTCTAATAAAATGTTAGTTACAGTTAAAGTTACTTTGGAGTGTGTAATACATTTGAACTGCTTTAGTTGCCTTGGTGATAACGGTACTGAATGTTACCCTCTTTTGTCCCCAGCTGTGCTGTTGACAACACATTCCACTGGCTCTCTGTTAACGGCCTGGCACAGAAAAGCAGATTTTCAATTCAGATGTTCACCATGCCCAAAGGGTTGCATCTCTACATTCACTGCCTGGCCAACATATGTGGACATGATGAAGATTGTACAAAGGTAAACAGAAAGATTGATTCTAGATGGTAGCCGCCATGAGAGGTGTTTGACTAAGCTTCTTGCTAATCTTGCCATACCAGGCGATGATGCTGCCAGGATAGTGTTGATGGTGCAGGGCATCGTATTCTAAAGCCCTGTTCAGACCAAAGATTCATGACGAGACGAAACCGTTTTAGAATGTTGCAGGTAAAAGTTGTAGTGGTGTGAACTGACCCATCTTGTGTGGACTCAAACTGGCTTATCCGCTTCTCAAATCGCCACAGCTGTTTTAAAACGTAAGATACATCACCTAATTCGACAGCCAATTAAGTCTTAGTCCGGGGGTCAAGTGACTTACAAACTGACGGCTGGTTGAAATGGCAGTTATGGACGGTGGCCAGCTACAAAAAGAAGCCTGAAAAGTCGGAGGTTAGAACAAAAGTACAGAGTGTCGTTGCTATGGAGATGATACACCGTCTCGTTGCGAATCTTTGTTCTGAACTGGGATTAAAACTCATGTGTTTATGTGAAATCTTTACCTAACGGAGCTGAATTATGTAATAGAATTGCAGCAGCCAGCAGCGCACCAAGAGGTCAGTGAGCATGATGGACAGAGAAGGAAAACGAGCTGCTGTTGTGTCTGCTGGACCTCTGGTGGTCAACAAGAGGATGACTTCAAGAGTCCCGCCGTCTTACTGTGAGTTTATGTCAAGGAAACTTTGCGGATGCTCAGTCCAGAACTTGTACACCCTGTATAACTATACACCCTGTGTATAAGTTCAGTGCACATCATGTTTTAGAGGGTCAGGTATTGAATGGACTGATCACGAGCCTTTAATGCATAATTTTCCATATTTTGATGTTACATTTTTTGAAAAGCAGACCTTGTATGATACAATATTTATGCTTCAAATAATCCTATTTTTCATCTTTTACTAATTTTTTGTATCTTTTGGTTAGGTGAACAGATATTTGAGGGTTTATTTAGTAGCACTAGAGTGCTGCAGGGGGGTAAAAAGTGGGAGATGTAAAAGAAAAACCAGGTGCTCTTCCAGGATGGGGCAAATAGTAAGGTTAACACAAAAACACAATGACTGTCCATCTTAGTAAGTCTGATGGAAGTTGAAGACTATGGCAGTCAGGAAAAATCTGAGGCACTTCAATTGTGAGTGAGAATAAAAATCCTTTATTTGATATGTTGCCTAAGTGTTTCGACAGAGTGCCCTGATGAAGACACTCTCACACTGTCCTTTTTTGTGTTTGCACATGTACGAGCACGACTCCTACGCCGGCTCACACGTTATTTTATGTGCGCCTGTTCGGACATAGAAAAAAAAAAAAGACGGACCATGCCCGGATATTTAACAACAACAACAATGGCGGCGAAAGGTTCATGTTGGTGTGATGTGGAGGTGGAGTGTTTACTGCAGATTTGGACGATGAAAATATTTAAAAACAGTCGACAAGACGCACAAAAACTCTGAGGTCTATGGAAAGATTTGTTAACAAAGCCACGCATCGCAATGACGTCAATGCGTGTGACGTGTTACGGCGTGATGACGTATGGACAGGCAAGGAGCATTTGCGCGAGGCCCAGGCAGTGTGAGTACGAAAGGGCTGGCCAGCTGGGGGGAAAAGGGGGGGGGACAAGTACCCTAAAGCCCGGGGGGCGGTGTGGAAGGACAGTGTGAGTCCAAACGCATAGGCGCCATATCCATGATTAAATAAGGATTCTATTCAAAAAAAGCATTCATTCTTATTCATTTTGTGGTAATTTTTGTATTTTTCACACAAAGTCACACATACAGTTAAGTGTGAGTTGTATATGTGACTTGTGTCCATCTCTTTGCAGGGGCAGAGCACATGACAATGATCTTAATTGTGGCCGGATCAATCGGCTTTTTGGGAGTTACCGTACTCTTAGTAAGTGCAACCAAAGCAATTATGACTTACTATGAGCGACGACGTCTGCAATAAAGTGTTTGTAAAAATATCGCCATGCCAGAAATCAATCCTGTGTTAATTCTTAGGATACTGTTTACACATTTCACACTATTTTTCATATGAAATCACTTTAAAGATGGCAGGAGTATGAATGGATTATAGACCCATTAAGCACATTGAAATGGAGTACAGACATGAAATGACCTTGTCGTTGAAGTTGCTTTATGCTGAAATGTCCTTTAAAAGCTGGTTGGTATATTTGTACATATTCTACGATTAAAACTAAATTAAAAAAGAAATATAGAAAAATAGTCAATCTCTCTGGCAATTTGCAGAAGGCTTAGAAACTGTATTAGGCCTTCATAATGGCCAATAAAACACAATGAAGATATATGTGGACGGTATATTGAATATATATCAGTAAAATATGACTAATCTTTATTGTTTTTATATCTTTGTCAAGTCAAACTTTTCTGAGGATAGTGTACATGGGGACATGGCCGTATGTCAGGTTTTAGATACCTAGTTTGGAGAGCAAAAACTGTATATGGCATCTGCAGTGCGTGGGAAAAGTATATGCACCCTGTCAACTTTTCCAAACTTTGTTGCATTATAGACTCAAGTTTATTTTTTTTAATCTTTTTTTTAAGTTATCTTTAATTTTATCCCTCATCAAACTACACACAACGCATCATAATGGCAAAGCAAAACCATCCATCCATCTTCAACCGCTTGACCCTGTCAGGGTCACGGGGGGGCTGGAGCCGATCCCATGCCCTGACATCGGGCACACAGAGACAGCAGAGACAGACAACCATTCACACTCACATTCACACCTACGGGTAATTTAGAGTCATCAATGAACCTAACACGTGCATGTCTTTGAACTGTGGGAGGAAGCCGGAGAACCCGGAGAAAACCCGCAGACACATGGGGAGAACATGCAAACTCCACACAGAAGGGCCCCAGCCGGGATTCAAACCAGGACAGCACCCCTTCACTGCGCCGCCCACAAAGTAAAGCCAGATTTTAAAAAATTTAAGCAGATTTATAAAAATGAAAAAACTGGAATATCACATCTAAAAGTTTGTGGGCCCTTTACTCAGTACTATGTTGAAGCACCTCTGAAAGTAATTCTAGCCTCTTGTGTATGAAGCTACAGGCTTCACACACCCATCATCAGAAGACTTTATATCTGATTTTCAGGGACCCTGATTTTAAAACATCTCTGCATTTGAATAGATCTCTTTAAGAACTGAGGGTGGGACTAGATTCAGTTGTAAATGACACTGGTACATTATGGAGCCGGTGGTTGTATAAAAAGCACTAAGTCATCAAGGGTCTTATGGATCAAGTGAGCCTTGAACTATCCATCTGCTGTCAGATGTTCATGAATGAATGAATCACTTTACATGTTATTTCTTCTGATTAATTCTTGGATATAGAGTTCAAGAGGAAAATAAGTCCACAGAGAATGATCAATCCACCTCATCTGCACATCGCCAGACATAGACCTCACTATATTGGATAAAGTACAATTTAAGTAAGTATTGCAGCTTTCAGTGGCATAGTGGGGGAAAGAATGAACACCACCTGGGGGCAGTAGGTTCAGCTTTATACAGACGAGGCTAATCTAAGCAACTGACTAAGGGGGATTCAGTTTCTACAACAGAGCTGATGGTCATCATTTGGTCCCTGAAGTCGACAGAGGAAGTTAAACCGGGGACAACAGTTTTAGGTTCAGACTCTGCATCAGTTCTCGTGACGCTGGGAGAGGAAAGGTTAGGAGCTAGATCTGACATGCGTCTGGTCAGATAACGTTCGGATGAAGCTTTTAACAGCTCTGTAAGTAATATAGCAGGCAGGAGAGTCAAAGGGGTTCCTTTGGGTGCCAGCCCATGTGGGAATGGAGGGGAATGAGCTTGCTGACGGGGCAGCAAAAAGGGCATTGAAAAGGGAGGTTGACCTCAGAGTGACTGTGGGGTTAACTGGGTGAGTGTCCATCACAAAGAAAAACACCACAGGGGAAATGAAGGTTTGACATTAGTGATGTCCAAATGAAGCTTCATGAAGCTTTAGTTGTATTTGTTGACCCCACTAGATGGAGCTCTTGGTTTATAGAAAGGGGCTCAATGAATGGTGATTCAGTGTTTTCAACCCTTTGTTGAACAGAGATCATCTAGTGGACTCAGAAAATTATGACAATGCTTCATGCAGCTTTATTTGAACATTACTAGTCGACATTACTTTAGCATTCAGAGAAATGTGAAAAAGAGCCACTGGTATGTAGGGAAGAAAAGGTGCCGCCTTGACGGCGAGACTGGGGCTGGGATATTGTGGGCTGGTGTGGGATTTATGATTTAAGATGGGAAAACATGAGGATGGCTTATGTGGAACCTGTAAACAACAAACAGTAAAACATAAACATTAATTGAATGCATTGAATTTACAGCGAAAAGAACAATAGAACCCTGGGTGCTCAAACAGTGTCACTGAAAAGTTTCATTACCTTGCAATAAAATGAAACGACTGTATAAAAAATGGACATAGCATCTTCGCCTCATTTCCTCTTACCAAAAAAAGCGCATGTATGTGACGTTGGGGGGAGGGAGATGCATTAATTTGGCTGACATATACCTCTGAGGAGACGTGAGGGCCAGGGGCCAGCTGTCACTCAAGAGCCCACGCCCCTAAATATACATAAACTTTGACCTCAAATAAAAATTAGACGGGTACAAAAAAAAATCACCCCCCTCAATGTTGTCATGGAGATATGATCTATAACTGTTTTTTTGTTTTTTTACCAGGCCTTAAACAGGTTTAATTATGCTGTGAAAACAGCCTGTGAAACATGGGGGTCAATGAGAAACTGCTCTATTATGAAACCTGCACCTGGAGGACACTCGGAGAACTGCAGTTTTTGGCATTGCCTTATTGGATCAACCAAGAAGTCACTGTGCTGGGGGCTTGCGCAGTACTTGACAACATCAAGGAAACCGAACTTTTCCTCAATTCAATTCGATTCAATTCAATTAAAAAAACTTTATTCGTCCCCGGGGGGCAATTCAGGGCACACAGAGCAGCAGTGCAACTATACAAAAACATTTTAACCTAACAGTTCCTGTGGGTATAATAAAGGTATACCTATGACCTAGGGGTGGCAGCAATGTGCCCTTAGGCATCTGGTCAGCCAAAAATCTAGACGTAGAAGAATCCCACGCCTCATGCCGGAACCTAACCAATCCAACCAACGAAGGCAACAAGCGCTAACCAATCAGAGGCAGAGCAGGGCGGGACGTGCCTTCGCCATAGTGGACTATCCAACAACAATGGCGTCCTCCACAACGGGAGACGGCGTGAGTAAAGCACAAACAGAGAAAAAATCGACAAAGACGAAAAACCAAGGTATGTTATGGATGCTTCTGAGTTGAACACTGTTATTTGACACCCAACGACCCATTCGATGTAAAGCAGAGGTGAAAATTGCCAGCTAATTGGCGTGTTTACATGTCAGTTGAGAGGCACGCATGAATTAAAGTTAGCTTTAAGCTAACAAGTAGGTAAGATGTCGTGTGGTGCAAACGTTTGGTGGTTGTTTTATAAAGGTTGTTTTAAAAAGTACTGCTCGTGCGCTTCGCTTTGAGTTCACGCACAGGAAAACAACAATTTTAGACCATGTTTTATTTATTATTTTTTTTTAGTGAAAGGGTTTTTAAATTTGTAACAGCTCGCTCCAAATCACTGCTGCAAACAGTTCCTCGCCTCCAAAACGAAGCACAGGCGGGTCATCCATGTGTCCTGTTCGGGTGCATGGAGAAACAGTTTACCTGCGGTGTTCATTGCAAACACTCATGTTGCATGTTTCTTACTCCCCCATGTCTTCTTCACTTCGAAAAGTCGGTATGGAAATGAATAACTACTATTCCAAGTTTAATTTTCTTTTCTGAAAAACCTCTCTAATTCTTGAATAGAAGATCCCGACGGTTTGCCCCGTTTGATAATATTTATCAGGTAAAATAGCAGTATGATAATACATTGAAAGGACCATAACTACTCTTTCTATAAAGTATTTTTCCAAATTAACCTAAACAATAATTTCACAATGTGAGATTAAACGCTGTCACTTAGTCTTTCACTCCTATCATGTCATTGTCTCTATAACTCAAACTGTCTCTGGTAGTACTTGAAGGAATCTCCCAAATAAAAAAACTAACATTAGTTAGTAAATTAATATAACAGTAAGAAAATACTTCTGTGAAATGTAATTTAAAACAAGTTTAGCATTTCCTGTCATATTTTTGTTTCAAAATCAGCCTGCTACGTAGTCACGGTCATGAGTTACGAGCTAAACTGTGATGGAAGATAGTAAGCATATGTAAAATGATTGGTTTGAAAACACTGACATGTCAGTTCTGATGCTACAACTTCATACAGCGTGACTGTGGCTGAAGACGGTAAACAATAACTAATCTTCTGGTTAGGAATAAACCTTTCTGACCGTAGCTGAATATTGTCGGCCTACGGTGCTGTTTTTTAACATTGGTCTTATTGGTGGTACTTGATGGAGCCTGATATTTTTTAAGTGATATGTCCTGTACAAAGTTTGAGAACCACTGTTGTAGTGCATTTTATCCAAACATAGGCTTTGCGGTCACTGTAGTATATATAAACAAACATTAATGTTCTACAGCTAAGACAAATTCACTCCTACAACAACCGTAGTACAATACAACATGGTTCTGGAAATGTACACTGGAGTATTAGACATGTAGAAAGACAATTTCCTTCATGTTAATGTCCTTGACGTTGTTAAGGAGGAGATGATATTTGTGTTGGTGGTGTCAAACTTGCCATGTTTCTGATGTCTGTGTCATGCAGTGGATGAATCTGAACTCCTTGCTGTTCCTGATGGATGGAAAGAGGCTGCTTTCACCAAGGAGGATAACCCCCGTGGTCTGCTGGAGGAGAGCAGCTTTGCCACCCTCTTCCCCAAATACAGAGAAGCTTACCTCAAAGAGTGCTGGCCGCTTGTGGAGAAGGCCTTAGGAGAGGCAGTGAGTTATCTCTACCATCTCAAGCTTTTTCCTGATTGCTGAAAACAGACCGCAACATTTCTGAATCTGAATCACTTATTGTACCTAATACTTTTGATTGCACAAGAAATTTGATTTAATTTGGCACTTGCATAAATCCACATGCGTGAGAAGTAAATCATAGACGGACTGAAAAGGGGATCAGAATCTTTTGTATAGTCCTTTTCACACATGCAAAATCTGTAAACCTGAAATTATCTAGGCTTTATCTGGCAGAGCTGTATGTCAAAGTTGATTTTATGCCAGCTGTATTTAGTAGCTACAACTGTGTTGCTTTAGTCTGGATTATTATCTTTTTTTCTAATAACATAATATAGTTTTATCCTTGTTTGTAAAGAATGCTGTTGCGAGAAGACTTGTCCATGTTTGCTATTGTTCCACTTGATATGCTGCAGCATTTATTTTTGGACAAACTGCCATCTCTTCTGTACATTAACTCACGGTCTCCCAAAATCCTGTGAGAAACACTGACATGAGTTACAGAGTTGATAACCACCAGCGTGTGCCCATGGCGTGTGCTAGGTGAAGCCAGATAACAAAAAGATGTGTTGCATATATTCAACTTGCTTTGTAGTACAATTGAATTGTAACCCTTTACTTTGCAGTATATTTTGGGTTTAAGCGCCTGATGATGGTTGTCCAATCTTGTAACATGGATCTTTTGTTCTTTGCAGAATGTCAAAGCCAGTCTGGATCTGATTGAGGGAAGCATCACAGTTTGCACCACAAAGAAAACTTTTGACCCTTATGCCGTTGTGAGAGCCAGAGATCTCATCAAGCTGCTAGCAAGAAGTGTCCCATTTGAACAGGTGATGATCAGAGCACTGCTGTCATCTGGGGTTGTGGTCCCTGCATACAAGTGATCCTGAGCTCTGATTGTTGGGTCGCTTTGCTTCCCTTTTCATACTGTTTTTTTCCTTCTAGGCTGTGCGGATTTTACAGGATGACATGGCGTGTGACATCATCAAAATTGGGACTCTTGTGAGGAACAGAGAGCGGTTTGTTAAGAGAAGACAGCGGTTGATTGGCCCCAAGGGCTCCACCTTAAAGGTGAGTCCCACCAACATCCAACTTTTACTCAACCAACAAATCTTGTACCTTCTGAGGAGCAGCACCTACCTCAGAGATACCACTGTTTGCCAATGCTGGTGAAAGATCGGAATTGTTGCATCTGACAGAAGAGTACATAGTTTTTAGTGTTTTTCAGTGTTACTGGAGGAACATATTTCAGAATAAAATCAAGATATTTTGAGAATGTAGTATTTTCTTTCTACACCTAATACCCTCATACTCAGTTCTAAATTGTAAACTTATGTAACATGAGGAGCGAAAAATCTGAACTGAGCTACAGTGTGAACAAAGCCCGAGATTGTTATCACTGGACCTCATCTGGGTCTTTGGTTGCTATGGTGCATTTTGGGATAGATAACACTAGAGCCCGTTTCACACATGTACTGAGAATGCAAATGTCTGAATGAGTCAGACCAGGTATCAAAGAGTTTACTCCCCAGTACAAGCAAAAACTGTTTAATCTCAGAGCAAGCCCTAGTCAATAGAGTCGCTCATTCTCTGGTGTATGCACTGAGAGGGAAGGGGTGTATTGACAACGTTTCTATCATGCTGCAGCGCCGGAAGAAAACAAAACTGTGGCGGTCAAGAAGGTTGGTTTACACAAAGGAGCCAATAAAATGTCAATCTGGAGAGACGACAGGGTTCAGAAATTTCTGTCCAACACCAAAATCAGACAAATTCAAGAAACAACAAGAGATTTGGTTATTTATGACCACATTATGAATCGGCTCTGTCGGTGCTGTGTATTCAGTCATTTCAAGTCCTCATTCCTGCACGCTTTAACCCCCACCCCCGACTAAACCAAACAGTGGGTTCCCAGTAAGTGACAATGAGTTTCAGGAGTTTGAAAATCACCTGTTGCTGCATGTATGAAACCGAAACTCTGGACTAAATCCGATCATCAGTGTATAATGTCCGACCGACATTATACACTTTAACACGAATAGAGAAAATCTTTTAAACACTTCTTCTTCTGTCCCTTTTTCTTCAGGCATTGGAGTTGTTGACTAACTGCTATGTGATGGTGCAGGGCAACACAGTGTCGGCCTTGGGACCGTATAACGGCCTTAAGGAGGTAAGAACTTTATAGAGCCTCTGTCAGTTCACAGGATCCTTCTGGTAAAAATAAAGGGTGGAGAAACTGACCTGTGTAAACACAATTCACCGTGACAAAATAGCTAAATGAAAATGAACTGTTTTTAACTATAAATAATAACCATGGAAATGTGTCTACGCTGAGTCTCTCAGTATATGCGTTTTAACCATCCACAACATCCCAGCATAAAGAAAATGCCTCACATCTGAAATCTGAGCCCACTCTCCTGTGTATTGTGTATCCACTCTGCTGCCTGTGCTCAACACAAACTTCCCAGAGGCTTTATTAAGCTCTGTTTAGCTCAGCTAGAGCTGTGATAAAACCGCAATTATCCCTGTCGGGAAATCTGGGTGGTTGCAGCAGCACAAAAACAGCATAAGTTTAGATGAATAGAGAAGTATCAAAAAGCTGCTTGTTCAGAGTGGTGAGTCTGCATCCAGCAATGGAGCAGTCATCAGAAAACTTTTGAAGGTGGCAGGAACCTGAAGCCTGAGGTTCAGAGTGGGAGTAGGAATGGCGCAAGTTCAGTTCCTTACAGAGATCCGGTTGATCGAATAGTAACTGTATATATAACTATGACGATGAAAATCTGAAGGCCGTCTGTCATTTTGACAGGTGAGAACACTGAGGTCAATCTACCATAACTTTAATTCACACAACGTCCATTTAATCTGAAAGTGTCTGCTCTGTACAGCAACGGCACAAAGTAGAGGAGAGATTACTCATAAGATGCAGATAATTTGATGTCAAAGTGGAAAGCAAAACCACCTATTGGGCAATATTTTCCATTAAAATGGGTAGAAGATGTGGCGGGGAGGACATGACTTAGATAACACCGCACCGACAGAGGCGGCTCTTAATTTGTTCACAAACAACTGAGATTCTTGCCCTTCTTTAAATTTGCCCAATTATTATGGTGTTCTCACTGACTGAAGTTTCTGGATCTCATCGTCTCACCAGTTAGACATTTCATCGATGTCTTTTTGTTAGTCACCTGTCTTCACCGTCAAAGGTTTGTTTTGCTCCCCTGTTACCTGACACGTGATGTTAATGTCAAGACCCCTCATTCAACTCCGTGGATACACTGAAGAATACGCAGCTCTATTCACACGAGCCCACTCGGATAGTACATGGTCTTTTTTACTATGGAGCTGGCAGGGAAAACTCTTTACTTTTTAATTTCATATACAGTAAAAGCATTCTTTTTTTTTATGTCTTTCTTTTATGTTCAGGTACGCAAAGTGGTTATGGACACAATGAAGAACATTCACCCCATCTACAACATCAAGGTAGGTTCAAACTGCTGACAGAAACCTGACTGGTTAGGCAACTTTCTGCCTGGCTACAGCTCAAAAGGAATAAATACAAGATTGGACAGAGTGCAATCATGCCCAATGAAGATGTTTTCCATCCTTGTTCTTGATCTCCTGACTGAAATAAATCTCTCTGGGTTTGAATGCCAAGGCTGGCTCAACCTGGAGCTGAGGGCACGCAGCACTCATTCTGTTCATAGACTACCCATTTGTACTAGTCACAAGGTTTAATTTTTTAATTGTATCTTAATCTGACACTGGTAAGCAGCCTTAATGTCTGAAAGTTTGTTATTTGAACTGTGATTTTTCTCATCCTACCATAGTCAGTCTGTAACCACTAACCAGCTAGGGATGGTATGTTAGGAGTTTATCTTAATCCTATCCATCCTCTTCTGTTCTGTTCTTTATCACTACTAAAGAATGGTTTGTTTTTGTCTTTTTTTAAAGAATACATTCAGAACAGGAATTATTTTATATTTCAAATTTAACCACATATTGTTTCTACTGCAACAACAGCAAAGTTTCCAGCAGCAAAGTCACTATATAAACTTTATAATGTCTGGAAAGAGAAATTGACATATTTTAAAATGAATGGCAAACTAAGATGAACAGACTACACAGAGACAGCTTTCATTTTAGCGCGTTCTTATTAAGCTGTTAATTGTTAGCTTAACAAGCACAGTGATTGTGTAAAACATGCCAGTGGAAGAATATGGAGCTGTTGAAAAAAAACTGCAGCCATCGGCCACTATCGGAGCCAAGTTCTGCCAATTCCGATAGCTTGTAAAACGTCTTATCTGCGGCGATGAAGTGGTCGACCTCTAATACCGGTTACCAATCACACCACAAATGCACCGCGGCTGTGACTGGCACGTTCAAGTCTTTGCTGTGTTGTCCATTTGTGCAGCATTAGGTTGAGTAAGAAGGTGGAAGCCCTGTGAACCTGCCTTGGATTTCCATGTTGACCTTGAGCAGTATATAAATATGATGTTAACCAGGCTGATCAGACCGTAGCATCAAGAGCTTTGTGGCCAGCTCACGATCTGGTTTCTGATTCATTTCCCCAGCAAACGAATCTGGCAAGAAAACACTCTGATAATCTAATCTAATATAAAAGATACAAATGTATATGATATTAATGACCTAGTTCTGCCCTTCTTGCCCTTCTTCCACTTCTAGTCTTGGTGGTCTAATTATGTGACGAGTAAAATCCTGCTACTCTGTGCTGCGGCTGTATGGAGCAGGCACCTTCACTCGGGCGTAATGAGGCAATAATATGCAATAATATAATATTTTCATAGCACAACACCTGAATTAAAGTGGCTGAAATTATATAGATATAAACAGTGGTTATGAAACTAGATTTTACTGCAGACTGGTCATATGATGTGTATCACATTTTTCTTTATTTTATTCCACCCACCCTTCAACCCCCAATTACAAATTTTGTGACGACTGCACCCATCAGACCCTGATGATCAAACGGGAGCTGTCCAAAGACCCCGACCTGCGGATGCAGAGCTGGGAACGCTTCCTGCCCAAATTCCGCCACAAGAACCTGGCCAAGCGTAAGGAGCCCAAGAAGAAGAGTGTGAAGAAGGAGTACACACCGTTCCCTCCATCACAGCCAGAGAGCACGGTCAGAAGTTGGCTTGAAAGCACTTTTATTTTAAAATCCACAGTGGCCTCTGTTGTGTCATGGGAGAATACAGTAACATTTGTTAACTGCTGAAGATAACATGTCGCATATCAAATGTATGCACACATGCAACCCCCCCGCGACCTAATAGGGACAAGCATTTGAAGATGAATGAATGAATGAATGAATGAATGAATGAATGAATGAATGAATGACAAAAAATAAGGAATCCCTAGTTTGAACCCTGTTATTGAGACAAATTTACAAACACTATTGAGGCTTACTATTTAACAATGATATTAACTCTGTGGATTGCCTTTGTAGGTTGACAAGGAGCTGGCCACAGGAGAATTCTTCCTGCGTGAAAGTGTGAAAAAGAGGAAGAAGATGGAAGAGGTCAAGGTGAGAACTAAGTGGATTCATCTTCTGTTCACATTAGTGATATAACAGTAATAAATTCCAGCTTAGTTACAATTTAATTAAAGAGCAGCTAGATTAGCATGATCTAAATGAATACAGGCTTTGTTGTAAAATACTGCAGAACTTCAGCTTTAAAGGGGACCTATTACACTATTTCCTATAGAACATATTTACCTGCTTTAATGTTCAAAAAAACTTTATTGTTCTCATACTGCTCACGGCTGCTGCACCTGTATTCACCCGCTGTCTGAGACGCTCTGTTGCGGTGCCTGTCTCTTTAAGGGCCCCCTTCTGAAAAGCCCATTCTGATCTAAGTGTTCACCACTTCCGGGGTCTCTGCTCCACTGCTCCTTTCTCCGTCTTTGTACATCTGCAACATAGGATATAGTAGGATTTTCTACTGTCAAAAGTCACAAATAAAATCTTCTGCTGGACAGCTGGACATGCAGCAGGAGTGTAGTAGTTTGATATTTGGTAGAAATAATCAACCCAAGCAACCAATATTACAGATTTGTCTGGTGTTGGCATGTAGTAGCATGTCGTTCGTAGTGGATTGTAAGGGAATATAGCAGCACTTTGTACAGTCAGAAATGACAAAGGCTTCAAAACAAAACACAAGCGAACATGTTCCAGCAGCAACGTGATCTGATGGTTGAAATAAAGCCATATCTCTGACGGCAGATGTATCACAAGGTCATGTGCAAATCACCCGCCCATTCCAGAGACAGGTCCGACCATCAATACAAGACAACCATTTCGGTAATATGTAACTTCCAGCTTCATAGACACGGTCCTGTATCGATGGAACAGTCCAGTCTTTTAGCATTAGCTTTGCCTTAAATCCAACTGCATATTAGGCTTTGTTGATGAAAGAGTCCTTTAAGTGGCATGAACAAATACAGACTCAGCTGTAGTTGGTCCACTTTCGTCTTCAGAAGAAGCTAAATTTATTGTCCCTCTCAATCGAAAAAAAGTACTTTCTTGGCAATACTAAAAAACTGGATTGCTGAGGAACCAGTGACTGTTGAGGTGTTGAGCTGTGCGTCGCTGTATTTCGTAGGTGTGGCCGGAATGCTGTAGCAAAGACAACCAATAGTGTCAACCCACGTCCACCGGAGCAGAGACTAGCAAAAAGCAGTTGGAAGCAAAGTGTTCAGGACAGGTCCAGAGTTTTTTGCTCTGGTTAAATCTGTGGATAAATCATCACCACAATGTCTCTTTCTACTCTGAAAAAGAAAGGTTGAAACAGAAAACCGTCCAGTTTTTGATGAATAAACTAATGTTTCCAGTTAAGTAATCAGATAAATGTAGTGGAGTAAAAAGTAGAAAATTTCCACTGATTTGTAGTCGTAGAAGTATAAAGTAGCATAAAAAGGAAATACTCAAGTAAAGGAGAAGGGCCTCAAACTTGTACTTCAGTCCAATAATTGAGTGAAAACCTCTGGTTAACAGGTTTGTTCATTTAACAAGGATTGTTTTTTGACATGGTTGCTGTCCTGTTTTCATGCCAGGTTTACCTCCATTAAGTTTAATATGAACACCCAATAGCATAATAGCTCCACTTATAGTACAAGAGTTGCAATCGTATTCTGAGAACTGCCAATTGCCTTACTGTCATTGTTCCTCTTTCTCAGGTGAAACAAGTGGAAGCACTGACCAAGAAGCAGGAAGAACGGAACAAAGCTTTCATTCCTCCTAAAGAGAAGCCTTTAATAAAGAAAACCACCAAAGGTAGAAATAAGTGAACAAATCTTTGCCTGAAAAGGGAGAACAAAATAAATGTCTAAACCTGTCCAATGTAACAGTCCAGCTAACCTCTATCTCACCCTGGATGATCTTGTTTCTGTCACAGCTCCTACAGAAGGCAAGCTGGACATCGAAGCCATTAAGGAGAAAGTAAAAAAAGCCAAAAGCAAGAAACTGGGGGCTCCACCAGTGAACCCAGCTCCCCCCACCAGCAGCACCACCGGGAAAAAGAAAAAGAGCAAAACAAAAAACAAAGGCTAACCACAGACTTCGCCATCGTTGTTTTAATGGGACACATGTCATATGATATTTGTTGGGCAATCCTATTGGACAGATTAAGGACACAGGAAAACATCAGGGACATCAGACATATAATGTGTGACTCCATCACAAACTTTCATGGACTTCTGTTGTGTGATTTCCTGATCATATTACTTGGTTTAATTTTTTATTTGGAGACTAATTCTCAGTCAGTATTTATGTTTCCAATTATATTGTTCTTGAAGGCATGTGTTTGGAAAGAGGCACACCCAATCAGATGGAAATGTACAATAAAAGGAATATTTTTAACAACCTCGATCTTTTATTTGTAGTTTTACCTTATTACCTTTAATCATGAAAACAAACTTATTGTAGAGGTTTAATAGTTGTTGACATTCACAGATAGTCAGATTTAAAATCAAGTTTATCTAACGCAGTTCTTTGAAAGGGAAAATAAAGGTCAGTGTTGGTTACCATTCTATTTTGAACTTTCATTGCAGTTCTGTAACTTTAAATATTAAGGAGTTAGTAATTGGTTTCTTTACTTGGGGACAATTCAGCAAACTGTAAGCGCAGCACTGACACACTATTGCCTCATATGTTGACATGGTGAAACATATTAGCTAACGGCTTCCTTTTTACACCATGTCCAATATTCAGCTCTTTTTGTGTGCTCCACCAACTAATGATGGAAATATTTGGCTCTTAAGCTGCTAAACTGTGTTCGCCAGTTAACTTAGACCTGTGCTCCTGACGGGCAGGCCAGCTCCAGCTGCATATTGTACATGGTGTTAAAAGGCAGCTGTTTAATATGTTTACTAGTGACGTTCATATGACGCTTCATGAAGCATTTTCATTCTCCCACTAGATGGAGCTCTCTGTTCGACAAAGGGTTGAAAATGCACTGAATCATCATTCATTGAGCCCTTTTCTTTAAACCAAGAGCTCCATCTAGTGGGGTCAACAAATACAACTGATGCTTCATGAAGCTTCATCTTTAGCTGCTTGTTTCCTGTCTGATGGCTTTAATTTTTGGCAAGCGGTGTCGCTGCAACATGCACTTATTGATGTAAAGCTTTTGGGACTTCAAAGGTCTCTATAGACATCTTAATCTTAGCACTGGCTGAATATGGCTACATCCACACTAATACTTTTCATTTAAAAAAGCTGATCTTTTGCTACATTTATGCCTCGTGTCAACGCTGCTCTGATGATTCCTAGCCTCCAAAATTCAGACATTTGATAAGGGTGCTGAGCTCATTTTAGTTTGAATCTGAACGGGTGAAGAATTTACGGGTCAGGTGGGCTGACATCATTTTTGTGATTTCATCCCTCTTGTCTGGGTGTCCCTTTCCCTTCGCCATGCCTCCCTCCAGCAATGGACAATGCTCCCAGTGCCGCTCTACTATGTCGCTGTTTTAGATTTGCAACTACTCCCAATCTGTGTTTTCTGCTGCTGTTAGCGACTTATACTCGTGTTACAGTTTCACCTTGCCATCAGTCCAAACATATGAATCTCTGCTTATACTTTTCACCCTTACTGTTCTTCTTCCAAAGTATTTTCTCTATTTATAACATGTACATTCATGATTTTCAACCCCAGAGTAACGTTACACAGTCTGCTTCCTGTTTACACTGGCACATGCATGCCGCAAATGTCACGTGTTATATTTTATCAGGTGTGTTAATATGGACAGAGATGATTTCTGATACAGAGCTAAAACGCTTGTGCGGATAAATATCGTTTGTTGTTTTGAAACGCCTTTTTAGAATGCAAAAGTAGAAGTGTGAATGTAGCCTGAATCCATTTCCTACAGGTGGTCTATTCATAGCAGAAGACATCAGGATAAAAGTGGCAGATTGCATACACTGTGATGAAGGTGAAGATGAGAGCAATGGGCCGGACAACCAGAATAGTCACATAGTTGGAGCCACTGCTAGTCAAGGCAGGGTCCCAGTCTGGGGTCCAGTTGTAACCTGGAAAAACAAATGAAGTCAGACAGAGTAGTTTCAGTATTCATTTATCTGGCTTGCATCTCTACTTCAAACTGTAATTTTAATCCTGAACTGGTCTGAATGAGGCCTTTTGTACCATCACTTACTTTTCTGTGACTCCCGTTCTTGGCTACCTGCAAAGATATAACACAACACAGAAATGTTGGAAATGCCTACTAATCTTGAGCAGATGCATCATGTGTATTTAGGGATAAATGTCTTAGATTTATTTCTTGTTTTTTTTTTTTAAGTGGCTTTTAAAAGTCAATGCTGAAGCTCTTTCTATTTTTTTGTCTCAGCTTCCGTAAAATGTGTGGCCATCAACAACTCTTGAAATAGAATATAATAGAATGACTTTAATGATCCCAGACTGGGAAATTATTTTGTAACAGCAGTAGTGAGTCAGCAAATAAAAACTTTGTACATAACATAAATAGAATCCAATATATACATAGTGTATATATACAGTGCACAGTGTGCTATAAACATAAATAATAATAATATATACAACAAAATATGCAAAATATACTATGACAATAATACTATATACAAAAACAAACAAAAAACAGTAGAGAGAGCAGAGTTCTCTGTCAGGCAGAGGTGAGGGAGTTATGAAAAGTGATGGATTGTGGCAGGAAAGATTTCCTGAATCTGTTGCAATAAGCCACTCTCGAAGTTAATTAAAAAAAATCGTGTTTTGTTTCACCCAAAAGTGGACGGAATACTCACGGCAGAGATTCTGCACACAGGTCCCTTTACATCCAGAGCAGACTGCCCCTTGATGCTCATATGGTCGCCTACTGTTCACATTACCCCTGCACAAGGAACCACCATCCCAGTTAAATTACTTTTAAGTTAGAAACGTTTATTTATTAAGTTAATTAATGTTTATTTGTTGTTGTAATGTTAATGTAGGTGTCATCTTTGCTCTGAACCTTCCACACTCTTCCATTGTTTTTCTGAAACATTTCAAATGCAGGATTTGCAGGTAGCCTGTCACAATGTTTGCTTTGCAGTTATATAAAAAGTGCAGGTGTTAAGGAATAAAGCTGGCATTATTCTGTTTATTATTGTCAAAAAATCCAAATAGAAGCAATAATATGTTTTTTTTTCTTCTTATACTCAGTGATTTCCTAAAACCTATGAATAGATCTGTTGGGAACTATTTTAAGCTGTGGCTTAATACACATTTAGTGCTCTTATTGAACAGCATGTGTGAGATTGAGTGAAAAAAACAGCACTGTATGTTCCCAGTGTGGCTCCCTGTTATGTTTGTAATAGTTTTTGGACAAATTATCCCTATGGCACAGAGGAAGATGAACCAGGATTTGAAAACAACACAAAACTTGTTCATTGGATACAAACATAGTTGTTTTTTATAATTCTATGTGACTTGCTGATACTAGGAAAAACATTAAATACTGCCGGTCTTATGCTTGACTGTACTGAACCTTTCTAATCTGTTGCAGTTTACAGTTTAAGAAAAAAAATCTGTATTGGTCAACGTAAACTTACATTGTAGCATAGTTGCATACAAAAATGACACCCTCTTCAGAAGCATAATCTGTGACATTTGGACACAGCTGGGCAGCACAGCCAACCTTGTAGGTGCTTGCCCACACAATCTGGAGACAACGAAAGGGTCTTTTGTTATTTGCCCTGATCTCTTTAAAATATTTCACCACACGGACAAAAGCATGTTATTAGTATACTTCCAAAGAAAATTGCACATACCTGTGTGTAGTGGCCACAGACATTTGTGCAGACATTGCTGTTGTAATCATAGTGTTGTTTTTCATCCACCCAACTTTGTATGGCCTTCAATACATCAAAATATGATGGTGGGTAGCCTACCCATATGTTTTCTCCTACAGAGGAGAAGGTAGGGTGCACGCGGCGGACATCTTTCAGGTAGATGTTGTGTTCAAACACACAGTGCCTTGCCCACGCCCTTGCAGTAATGGCCAAGCCTTCATCCCATGTCTGAATGAACAGAGAGGAAGAATATGAAACAGCTGTACATAGTAATACACCTGGGGCAGCAGTAGCTCAGTTTGTGGAGATTTGGCACTTAAACTGGATGGTCGCGGGTTAAAGATTTTGTTACGGTCTTAGTAAAGTGTGGACTAGCCAATTTATCTCCTGTCCTTAAGATGTAATAATAAGATAGAAAAGCTCCCCATAAAAGTTTCTGATTCCCGTAAAGTTACTTTTAAGCTGGTCCCTAGTGTATAAACATAATTTTCCCCCTCACAAATGTTACATTTGGAATAACCGATATATGTTTTTACATGCAAGTCATTGTTTTTAAATAATTGGGTTGATAATGGTATAATACTTGTCTTTAATACTTGTCTTTAAACCTTTTAAACCGCTTAACAAGAAGGGTCATTTGTTCACATATAATGCATTTTTATCAGAGAATAACATTCCTGTGCTTCCTTCCTTGTCTTTGATGCAGTTCCTTTAGGTATTAAAAATCTACTTCCATCTGCAATCAGAGATACTATTCAGCAAACCTCTCTACCAGAGCTTTACATAGGAAACTCAGATCCTTTTTTCAGTATAAAACTAATAATAAAAGGCAATTAATACAAAGATGCACAATTAGTAAACCTGCTACTACCGTATATATTCTTTTTTGAGTCATCGGGATTATGATATAGAATGGGAAAAAACATGGTTATAACCCAGGAATTTTTTTCTCAAATATGGTGCAAGAGGTGTCACAGCTGTTATCCTGTTAATTCTGTTATTGTAAGATATCTGTTAAATGTTGATCCTCTCTGCTCCTTTTATCACATCACAGATGAAACACATCTTTTGATTGATTTATGAATCAATGCTCTTTTAGTCAACCACTGTGGCATGAAATTAGCCTCCTTTTAAACAGAAAGTTAGGTTTGCGACTCCAACTCAAATTTGATTTTTTTTTTGGTATTTTTGAAAAATATATTTCCTATCAAAAAGTTGTATGTTATTATTCTTTTCTTATTATTAGGTACATTCTACATACATACCACTAAATTTGCAAACCAGAAACTTATTTTTTATTGTTTTCAGCTCTTACTTTAACTCCTACCTGGACTCACTAAAGTACTGCACCTACTCTACAGCTGTGAAAACCAAAGCCATTTGTAATGAATTTGATCTGCAATGATTTATGTACTTCAATGTTTTGTTTTATCTATGATATATGCACAACCTCAAGCGATATTGTTATTGTTACTATTGTTTGAAAATGTAACAGTAATCACTGTTGTAAACTTAAGAAACAAAAGAAAGAATCACGTGAATAAAACTATGTTTTATTGGTTGTTGCGTTAAATCTTACCCAGATACAAAAGTGCTATTTTATGATTGTATAGCCACCATCTTTTTTTTTATTAGCTGGTAAGTGGCAGCTCCACAGAGCTCCAGAGGAGACGAGCTTGATTCCTGCCAGTTCTATAGAGAGAGCAGCTACTGCGCTGCAGTTTAATCTAAGCTGTTTCTCTGCGTGACAAATACAAGGTGTGACCGGAGTGTGTGATAAAAGACCGAAATGCGTGACCGTCACGCTCAATGCATGACACTTGAGGGCCCTGGTTTAACTGAAATTGGACCCCAAAGTCTTTTCCAGCATGCATATACATCAAATAAGCCATTGAGACAAGGTTTTAGAGTGATCCCCTATTAACGGAGAAATCCCGGACAGTCGCAAGCAGCCATACATGGCTAAAACTGAGTAGCTCAGGCAGAGCGCTAAACCAACCAAAATGGCTTTATTTAACCACTAGTATTGATCAAAATAGCACAACAACTCTAACCTGAGTCCGCCAGATGGATATGCAAATGCAAAATTATGTGAATCAATTTTCTTGTTTGGTGAGCTTTCGGGAAGGGGCGAAAATACTGGTTGCTGATTGGATAAACTGTCTATCACCAACATACGGGCAAAATCAAACAATCAGATCAACGAGGCATATCACATGCTCACAGCATCGAGGCAAAGCTCAGAAAGTAAACAACATGTCTGTAAAGGATATTTGGCATTTGTGTACCGGTAATTTACAAATAAAAGGCATAATTTCAGGTGCCCGATCCATATTCCAACAGAAGGATCCCAGAGAAAAAAGTGTTAGAGAGCAGCTTGCTCGATAGCTATGCTCATCTCATCTGCGGAAGCCGGCATGTTGTTTACACTTAACAGTCGCTTCTCGTTGCGTCACACTTTGACCTGCCTCAAAACCAACGCTGATTGGTTCAGTCACTTGGCAAACTTCTCCAAATTTTTTTCTTCGCCGCATGTTACCAGACTGATCTGCTGATGGTCTTGAAAGGCTACCAAACCTCTGCAGTAGCATGATAACAGTCCCGACACATAAAACGAAGCACCAACAACGTAGTTAGAGAACCCGGAGTTCATTAAAAAAGAGTGTTTTGCAATGCTACAAGCCTTAGCAGAAATCGGTTCATATTGAGAGGCAGTCCGAACAAGTCGATTAAGGAATGTACTAGAGTTAATTTCTATTGAGCCCTTAAGATTTTTTAGCATTACAGTACTTACTCAAAAAAGTGTTTTCTTCTGTTTATCTTCTAAAATGTCTTACACTGACTATACTGACTTGTATCGGAGCAAATTTTGTCACTAGAGAGGTGTTTCCATATCCCTCCCCTTGAGGAGATGTCTGAGCATTGTTCTACAGTTTGAAATTCAAAAGTATCCCAGGCAGCTTTAGTTGTTATATGGCTAATCCAAACACCAATCAAAGTCTTATATGTGGAACAATATTCGATGGGGGATCGACTTTAACACAACACTGGCAAAGAAATCTGACACCTCCAGTGCAGAGTGGTCTGTCAGTACAGAGAAAAAACCCCACTGTCAGACACTTACAGTTACAAGCTAATAGGCTAACAAGCAACTGAACTAAAACAATATACTAACTACAGTTACCATACTAATATGTCTGTTAGTCTACCATTTCAGTAAGTACACAACATATTCCTCATTTGAGTGTGGGTCTGACTAACACTGGGCTCAGAACGCCAAAACTATAACTAAGTTGCAGATCACTAACATTATGGACATGCAGCCCAGATACAATATTTTTCAATGAAGGATAAACAGTAGATGTAAACTGGAGATCAAAATTAGAGAACACATTATAAATAATTATATATAAATACCACAGCTGTACTCGCATGTTTTTTTAAATAACCAAGGCACTTCAACAAAAACCTTTATTTTGTGAAAAAAACAGTGAGCAAAGTTAAAAAACAATAACCATTGCGTCAGAAGAGAATATTTGAACAATGTTTTCTTAGGGCTATAGGGTTCAACAATGAATAGGAAGTGTAGAGGCCACAGCTTTGAATTACTTCAGAACATCTGCACCCACAGGACATCACTAGTTTCTGTAGTGGGTTTCTTAGCCACTAGTTTGTTGCCAAGGATTTCCCAGATATTCTCTAAGACATGCAACATGCAATACCTTCACTGCTATTGTCTCCTAATCAGCTGCAATTTTCGTGCAAGACAATGCCCCCTGTCACACTGCAAAACAGGTTAAGCAGTTCCTTGAAGCTAAGAATATTGAAACAATGAAATGGCCAGCCCAGAGTCCAGATCTAAACCCCATAGAGAATCTCTGGAAAAGCCTTGTTGACAAAGTAATGTGGAAGAGACTGAAAAAGAATGGACCTAGATCAAACCAGGGGCCATATTCACAAAACATCTTAAAGCTAAGAGTAGGTCCTAACTTGCTGATTTCTTAAAAATATGGGGCGTTTCACTCACACTTTTTTTTAGATAAGTGTAATTCACAAAGCATCTTAGCACTAAAAGTAGCTCCTAAATCTATAAAAACATAGTCCTCTCTGGGACTCCTAAGTCCCACAGAGTAAATGGGAAGGACCTAACATGGCTGCTGGTATCGCCTTAACGGAGACGGCATTATGAACGAGGTAGAGTTTGTCAAGGACGCCATCACGTCACCAACGAATAAAAACCACCCAATATCACCAAAGATTAAAGTTGTTACAACTCTCCCTCTGCGGGAACCATCACCTTATCGTGGTGGAGAGGTTTGTGTGTCCCTGTGAACTTGGGGGCTGTGTAGTCTGGAGCCTAGTGCTCCTGGTAGGGTCTCCCATGGCAGACTGGTCTCAGGAGAGGGGCCGGACTAAGAATGGTTCACAAAGACTCTATGCACAAATGAGAAAGAAGAAGAGAAAGAGAGACCCTGCCCGGAGGAAGCCCAGGGCCCCTGTCTGGAGCCAGGCCCAGACGGAGGGCTCGCTGGCGAGCGCCTGGTGGCTGGGTTTGCCACGGAGCCCGGCCAGGCACAGCCTGAAAAAGTGACGTGGCACCCCCCTCCTCTCCGTCCTGTGGGCCCACCACTCGCAGGAGGAACTTCTGGAGTTGGGTGGGCTGCTGCACGGGTAGCAGTGAAGGTGAGGGACCTCGATGGACTAGACACGGGCAGCAGAGGCTGGCTCTGGGGACGTGGAATGTCACCTCTCTGTCGGGGAAGGAGCCGGTGCTTGTGCGGGAGGTGGAGCGCTACCAGTTAGATCTAGTGGGGCTTACCTCCACACACAGTCTCGGTTCTGGAACAGTGCTCCTGGATAGGGGTTGGACCCTATTCTTCTCTGGAGTTGCCCAGGGTGTGAGGCGCCGGGCGGGTATGGGGATACTCACAAACCCCCGGCTGAGCGCCGCAGTGTTGGAGTTCAACCCGGTGGACGAGAGGGTCGCCTCCTTACGCCTGCGGGTGGTAGGGAGGAAAACTCTGACTGTTGTTTGGGCATATGCACTGTACAGCAGTTCAGAGTATTCGGCCTTCTTGGAGACCCTGAATGGAGTCCTGCATGGGGCTCCAGTAGGGGACTCCATAGTTCTGCTGGGAGACTTCAACGCCCACGTGGACAATGATGGAGACACCTGGGGAGGCGTGATTGGGAGGAACGGCCTCCCTGATCTAAATCTGAGCGGTCGTCTGGTATTAGACTTCTTTGCTATTCACGGATTGTGTATAACTAACACCATGTTCGAACATAAGGATGCTCATAAGTGTACGTGGTACCAGAGCACCCTAGGCCAAAGGTCGATGATCGATTTTGTGATCGTATCATCTGATCTTAGGCCGTATGTTTTGGACACTCGAGTGAAGAGAGGGGCAGAGCTGTCAACTGATCACCATCTGGTGATGAGTTGGGTCAGAGGATGGGGGAAGATTCTGGACAGATCAGGTAAGCCCACACGAGTAGTGCGGATGAACTGGGAACTCATGGAGGAGGCCCCTGTCCGAGAGATTTTCAACTCACACCTCCGGCAGAGCTTTTCTGTGATCCCTGTGGAGGTTGGAGGCATTGAACCGGAGTGGGCAATGTTCAAAGCTTCCATTGCTGAAGCTGCAGTGGTGAGCTGTGGCCTCAAGGTCTTAGGTGCCTCAAGGGGCAGTAACCCTCGAACACCGTGGTGGACACCGGTGGTCAGGGAAGCTGTCTGATTGAAGAAGGAGGCCTTCCGGCATATGTTATCCCAGAAGACCCCGGAGGCAGTTGCAAGGTACAGAAGGACCAGAAGGGCTGTAGCCTCTGCTGTGTCAGAGGCAAAGCATAGGGTGTGGGAGGAGTTCGGAGAATTCATGGAGAAGGACTTTCGGGCGGCACCAAGGTGCTTCTGGAAAACCATTTGACATCTCAGGAGGGGGAAACAGGGAACCGTCCAAGCTGTTTACAGTAAGGACGGGACGCTGGTGACCTCAGCTGATGAGGTAATTGGGCGGTGGAAGGAGCACTATGAGGAACTCCTTAATCCGACCAACACGCCCTCTTTTGTAGAGGCAGAGCTGGAGGCTGATGGGGAATCATTGTCAATATCTCTGGCAGAAGTCACTGAGGTAGTCAAAAAGCTTCACAGTGGCAAAACCCCAGGGATTGATGAGATTTGTCCAGAAATGCTGAAAGATTTGGGTTATGAGGGGCTGTCATGGTTGATAAGTCTCTTCAACATTGCATGGAAGTCTGGGACAGTGCCAAGGGAGTGGCAGACCGGGGTGGTGGTTCCCCTATTTAAAAAGGGGGAGCAGAGGGTGTGTGCCAATTACAGGGGTATCACACTACTCTCCAAGGTGCTGGAAAGGAGGGTTCGTCCTATAGTCGAACCTCAGATTGAGGAGGAACAATGTGGATTCCGTCCTGGACATGGAACAACGGACCAGCTCTTCACTCTCGCAAGGATCCTGGAGGGGGCCTGGGAGTATGCCCACCCAGTCTACATGTGCTTTGTGGATCTGGAGAAGGCATATGACCGGGTCCCTCGGGAGATACTGTGGGAGGTGCTACGGGAGTATGGGGTGAGGGGATCACTACTGTGGGCCATCCAATCTCTGTACACCCAAAGCGAGAGCTGTGTAAGTCGGATTCGTTCCCAATGGGGGTTGGCCTCCGCCAGGGGTGCGCTTTGTCACCAATCCTGTTTGTGATTTTCATGGACAGGATATCGAGACGTAGTCGTGGTGGGGAGGGGTTGCAATTCGGCGGGCTGAGGATCTCGTCTCTGCTTTTTGCAGATGATGTGGTCGGTCAGTGACCTTCAGCACTCACTGGATCAGTTCGCAGTCAAGTGTGAAACGGCTGGGATGAGGATCAGCACCTCTTAATCTGAGGCCATGGCTCTCAGCAGGAAACTGGTGGATTGCTTTGTCAAGGTAGGGAATGAGTCCTTAGCACAAGGGACAATGGAGCGTGAGAATAGGAGCACCGGGGGCGGTGTCGCTCTACCACACCGTTGTGACAAAAAGAGAGCTGAGCCGGAAGGCAAAGCTCTCGATCTACCGGTCAATCTTCGTTCCTACCCTCACCTATGGTCATAAAAGCTGGTCATGACCGAAAGAATGAGGTCGCGGGTACAAGCGGCCGAAATGGGTTTTCTCAGGAGGGTAGCTGGAGTCTCCCTTAGAGATAGGGTGAGAAGTTCAGGCATCCGTGAGGAACTCGGAGTAGAGCCGCTGCTCCTTTGCGTTGAAAGGAGCCAGTTGAGGTGGTTTGGGCATCTAGTAAGGATACTCCCTGGGCAGTTAGAGCTGGTTAATGTGGAAAGGGAAGTTTAGGGTCCCCTGCTATAGCTGCTGCCCCCGCGACCCGACCCCGGATAAGTGGTTGAAGATGAGATGAGATGAGACACCTCTCCGCTGTTTGGCCACGGGGAAAATGCTGCTGTTCAATACAGACAATTTTGGCATCTGTCAGCTGTCGGTCAGGAGGGTTTTGCACCAGACGATAAATGTTCTATCCAGACCAAACATAGTGCTGCAGTTCATTCGCTTCCCCATCGAAGTCTATCTATCATAAATTCACTCTTAGGGACTCATTCCTTCTCAGCCAACCACTGTGGGCATAGAAAGTAGGAACATGATGTCATTGATAGCAACAAGGTCAAATCTGCCTTATAGTCTTAGTTTAAGAGTCCCTCCACTCCTTAGTAAAAGTTGGTCTCAGAAACTTTGTGAATGGGTTTTAAGAAATGACTCTTAACTAAGAACTTTTAGAGCTCCGTAAGAAGGCTCTTAGCCCTAAGACACATTTTTTTTTTTTTTTGTGAATATGGCCCAAGTGCTATGTGACAAACTAGGGATGTCCAAATGAAGCTTCATGAAGCATAAGTTGTATTTGTTGAGTCCACTAGCTGGAGCTCTTGGTTTAAAGAAAAAGGCTCAATGAATGGTGATTCAGTGTTTTCAACCCTGTGTTGAACAAAGAGCTCCATCTAGTGTTTCCCTGTGGATTGAGTGTTTTGATACTTTCACTGTATTTATATAGAACCTCTACCTGCTTTAGAGGCAGTTTCAAGCATCTGCATCAGTGATCTTACACAGCCTGGTGTAGAGCTTCTGGAGTGTTTTGTGTGTAGCTAGTAGCTACTAGCGTGGTTTCACACGGACAAGCAGACACACACTAAACTATTATGCCTACCACGCCATGTGAGGGCTTCACAGTCCTTCAAAAGGCAAATAAAAAGATTCCTGACCTGAAAGAAGACATCCGTCGCCTCTCCAATGAACTGAAAAAGAAGGACTAACTCCTGTCCGGTTTCATGGAAGTAGCATCACAGCAGTCCAAACAAATCAGTTCCATGGAAGTAGCATCTCAGCAGTCCAAACACATCACTTCCCTCAACGCAACTATCCAGGACACCATCAAATGGGACCCTGTCGCCAACCCCCGACTTTCTTCCTGCTCAACTCCTAACTATCAGGAGTCATGGGCTGAGGTGGTGGTCCGTGGTGGGACCAGTCGGGCGGTCCGGTCTGCATCGCCACCGCACCTGTACCTCTCCAACCGCTACACGGTACTGTCCGACGACGCCACGGCCCACCCAGGTGACCCGGCTGTCGCTGCGGCTGCTCCGATCCGCCCTGTCCTGGACCCATCGCCGAGCACGACATCAGCTGACACTGTCACTTCACCGCGGGAAATTAGTGCCCAGGCGGGCAGCCACTCCACCGTGAGGCCGGATCGACGGCCGCTGACCAAACCAACATCGTCTTCTCACTGTAAGATGTTAAGGGACGCCGTACTCAGACGGTCTGGACGTCTTCCTCGCACTGAGCTGACAGAGGATCCTCCTTCTGGGTTCAAGGCCCCCGGACCCCCGTCACATCACACACTTGCCCAGGCTGACCACCTCCAGCCGGTGACCACCGGCGTGCAGGGGGGCGCGCACCTCGAGACCACTGGGGTCCCCAGACGTCACCTCCCCGTACTCGCCCCCTCTTCTCCACGACCACACTGATAACCGGGGACTCCATCATCAGGAATATTCGGTTCTTCAATGCTGTCACTCACTGTTTTCCTGGAGCCACCGTGCAAGATATCCTGGACAAGCTCCTGGGGCTGCTGCTCTCACTCCCTTCCACTATCAGTCGGGTGATAGTTCACGTTGGGACCAACGACTTAGCCCGGGAGCAGTCAGAGCTGACAAAAAAGGATTTTAATGGTCTTTTATCCTTTTTAAGTGCCTGTGGTAAGTCTGTTTTTATTTCTGGCCAAATCCCCACAATAGTCCGCGGTGCGGGGCGTTTTAGCAGATTGCTCAGTCTCCACAGCTGGCACCAATCAGCATGCACAGCCCTCAACATTGGTTTTATTGACAATTTTAACCTGTATTGGGGGCGTTCAGAGTTTTTCAGGTGCAATGGCCTCCACCCCAGCACGCTGGATAGCCGCATGCTTTCGGCTAATATACAGTATGCTGTACAATCTGCACAAACGACCCACTGACTCACTACTGATACATGTGCACATGGACCCTCTGCCCCACACTCACCTTCACCCTCCCCCTCCTACACTACACACGCCCCCTCTGCCCCTCACTCACCTTCACCCTCCCCCTCCTACACTACACACTCAGTTGCACCTGAGGCTGAGAACAACATCCACACCATCAAAACCAGAATCTCACACAGACAAATTACACCCAGGACTGTTTTTAGACCACACTGTGTTTTTAACATTCCTTTAGAAAGACATGATGAGCGCACGTTCAACACAGACATTAAAATAGCTGTGCTGAACGTGCGCTCCCTTTTAAACAAATCCTTTATCATTAACAATGTAATTTTAGATAACAACCTAGACAGCATTCTCCTTACAGAGACATGGCTTGGCACTGATGCACCTGTTGTTCTCACTTAGGCTTCCCCACCAAATTTTAACTTTTTATTTTCTACTAGAGGGGGACAAAAAGGAGGCGGAACTGCGTCAATCACCAAAGACACCATGTTGTCAAATTAAGTCTTCTTTAACAAATATTTATCATTTGAGTATCATGCCTTTGTTTTTAGCAGCCCCCCCCCCCCCCATCCTCTGTATGACAGTCTACAGACCACCCCGCTATTCCACCTCTTTTAAAACAAACAAACAAAAATTTTAATAGATCCTCCAAAACACTGACGCCATTTGTGAGGACTTTGCAGACCGCTTCAGAAATAAAATCAATGACATCAGATCGAGTCTTTTAACCCAACAGATTTCCAATGTTGACACACCTTGATCATTGATTTTACCCGAGGAAACACTGGAGAGTTTTGCCCTGGTTGATGCGGGGACACTTGGTCGAGTCCTCTCCCAAGAAAGGTCCACAACCTGCCTATTAGATCCAATTCCCACACCGTTTTTTAAAACACTTTGTGGATTCTTTGAGGAATTGCTCTCTTCAGACGGGGGTCTTCCCCGCCTACTTTAAAACGGCGGTGGTGAAGCCCCTTCTGAAGAAGAGCACCTTAGATCCCAACATCTTTAATAATTATCGGCCTGTATCTAACTTTTTTAAGTAAAACTTTTGGAAAAACTTGTTTTCAATCAAGTAAATGACTTTTTAATTGCAAACAACATTTTTGAGATGTGTCAGTCTGGTTTCAGGGCGAACCACAGTACAGAGACAGCCCTTTTAAAGATTTTAAACGACATCAGGTGCAACTCGGATAACAATGAACTCACAGTCTTGGTACTACTGGATCTAACCGCTGCCTTCGATACAGTAGACCATCACATTTTATTAGATAGACTGAAGAACCTGGTCGGCCTCTCTGGTACTGTTCTTAACCGGTTCATTTCTTACGTCACAGATCGACCCTTCTTTGTAAGTATGGATACATGTTCCTCAGAAACCCACAAAATAAAGTGTGGTGTTCCCCAAGGGTCAATTTTAGGTCCAACTCTTTTTAATCTTTACATGCTTCCCCTTGGGGACGTCATCAGGAGGCACGGCATCAGCTTTCATAGTTATGCTGTCGATACGCAACTGTATATCACCGTGTCTCCTGATGACACAGGGCCTATTGATGTCCTTTTTAACTGCATTTTAGATATCAAGACATGGATGGCAGGGAATTTCCTACAGCTCAACCAGGACAAAACAGAGATTTTACTCATTGGTTCTGAGGACCAGAAAGAGAAACTTTTACCAAGGTTAAAGAATTTTAAACTATCACAATCTGTAAAAAATCTGGGTGTGATTTTTGACTCTGAGCTCAGTTTTATTCCACACATCAAGGTCTTGGGCCTTCTTACCTATCTGATTTGCTTTTACCTTATTGGCTGCCGCGGACCCTGAGGTCCTCCGGCACCGGCCTTTTATCCATACCACAGGTAAGTTCAAAAAAGCACGGGGAGGCGGCTTTCAGTTGTTATGGGCCCCGACTGTGGAACACCCTGCCGGAGAGCCTCAGGGCCACGGAGACTGCTGAGGTTTTTAAAAAGAGGCTTAAGACCCATCTTTTATCTTTCAACCAGGCTTTTAATTGATTTATTTTAGGCAGTGCTAATCAGAGCACTTTTTATCCTTTTTTACTGTTTTAATCTCTGTGTTTGAGCCTTCATGCTTTTATTTAATTTTTTTTTTAATTTTTTTTATGGTGTCATGTCTTATGCTCTTATGCTTTCATTTCCTAGTTCATGTTTTTAGCCTCTGTACTTTTATGCTTTTATGTTTAAGTCCCTCATGTTTTTAGCCTCAATATTTTAACCCTTTACTGTTTTAGGCAACAGTTTTAATCTCCAGTGTTTCCTTAGGGGGACTGCCAGTTTTGGAGTTGTCTCTGGTCTGGCCGCGTGGGGTGCTGTCCCGTGGACAGTTCCAGCCCGGGTTTGGGTGGTATCTGTGGCGGTGCTCCCTGTGACCTTGGACTGGGATCTCTACTGGTGTGGTTGGCCCCCCAAAGGTAGCTTCCTCTAGCCTCCTCTGTACCTCAGGTCTCGCTGCCCGGCCATGTCTCTGTAGTGACAGCTAGTGTTTGTGTAGGTGTGAGTGTGTCTGTCTGTGTGTCTGTGTGTCAGCGTGGCTGTGTGTGTTTGTGTGAATGTGTGTATGAACGTATATATATTTGTGTCTCTGTGCATGACTGTGAGAGGGTTGGGTTCTTTTAACTTTCTTCTCCTGATTTTCTCTGTAAGGCACTTTGCAATACTTTCTGTATGAAAAGCGCCATATAAATAAAGGTTGATTTGATTTGATTTGATTTGATTAGTGAACTCAGAAAATGGTTCATTGTTGATTGAAGCTTCATTTGAACATCACTACCTGTGGGTGCAGATGTTCTGAGGTCATTCAAAGCTGTGGCCTCTACACTTCCTATTCATTTTTGAATCCTATAGCCCTAAGAAAACATTGTTGAAATCTTCTCTTCTGACACAGTGGTTACTGTTCCCGAACTTTGCTCACTGTTTTTTTTCACAAAATAAAGGTTTTTGTTGAAGTGCCTTGGTTATTAAAAAAAACATGCTAGTACAGCAGTGGAATAGCCACATCAGATATTGTATCAAATTCTGAACAAGAAAAAATAACAGTATTTCAGAATAAATCAAGTATTAATATGTTCTCTAATTTTGATGACAGTGTATTCCCAGCTCTATGTTAAACAAAATATTAATTATAGTAGCTTTTAAATATTTTGAAACGTGTCTGGAGTTTTAAATCCTTTCCTTACAAAAAATGTTCACATTACTCTGTTGACCCATTGTGGTGTGAGGTCGCTTTATCAATGCACTTCTGTCAAAATGTTCATAATGCCTACCATGTACAGCATGTCACTTGCAGGTGGACTGACAGATGACCGTGCCCTGTTGTGTTCCCTCACGCATTCATTAATGAACTTCCCATCAGTGATTTCTGGCATTGAGAGTGAATCCACCCCTGAGTCCAGGATAATCCAGACCACCAGTAACATCTTCACCATACTCCTCATGCTTCAAAGAATAAAACGCTACATGTGAAGGCACGGTAGCTGTGGCTTGTGAAATACACTTGCATCCGTCAGACTGTAACAGGAAATACATACTCAAGAGAAACGGATGTATGTGGTGTTTTTGAGAAGTGGTAAGAACATGTGCAACTCACTCATTATGGCACAATGAAGCTGGGGACAAACAGGGACAAATGCACATTGCATGACTTGGTTGTGATATTTTATACAGTCTATTCTATCTATTTCTATCTTTTTTTGTGATTACTTTGATTTAATTTAATACATTTTAGTTCCTGTTTTTTTTTTTTCAGTTTGTCCCCTTTTTATTTCACCATTCTTGTTTTTCTCTAGAGATGGCAATGCTGGTCTGTCGGTAGGTCCTCTCTGAAATATGTGTCCCTGTCCATTTATTGTGGTAAACCATGACAAAATGTTTTGCGAGAGATGGGCAAATGTTTCAACATCACTGGTTCTAATATTGTGTTAAAGCTTCACATATCTCACCATAAGCCATGTCGTAATGCAAATAGATGAAATATTCCTGTCTATGGCATTTCTGTAGAATGTAGACAACTACAGCATGGTGTCAGCCACATAGCTTGTGGCAACTCAACAGCTGCATGGTGGGCACTTGTTGCATGTTAAGCCCTGTAGTGGGGAAGTGATGGAGGGGAAGTGGAAATACTGTTGAAATGCATGTATATGTACAGGTCCTGCATCTGTTGACTCATCAGCAGAACAGCTCTGCTCCTGACCTGGGAACTCATTTATAAAACTGTCCCTAGGATTCAAATTAAAAGATGGCGTAGGAGAGGTGGCCGGTGGCTTAGTGTTTAGAGCAGTCGCCCCATGTAAAGAGGCTGAAGGTCCTTGAGGCAGCGGCTGTGGGTTCAACTCCGACCTTGCTGTATGTCCCCCCTCTCTCTCTCACCCCATTCCTCTCTATCCTATATCATAAAGGCTTGGAAAACTGCCAAAACAATATCTTAAAAAAAAAAAATTCACATTTGTGTGCTGCGTTTCATTAGTTTTGAAGATGCCCTTCCCCTCAGCCCTTGGACATTTAAGATTTAATTTTCAAACGCTGCGTGCAGCGGTCTGCAGTGCTGAGTTTGTGTGAGGGCATATGAGTAAAACTGAGTGAGAGGCGTTATTGCACAATAGCAAACATGCAAATATGTTTATTGAGCAAAGAATATATTTTTGTTTGCTCAAATGAAATTATGTTTTGCTTGCGTATAATTTCTCTTCCAAACATAATTTATATGCTTGCAAAATATATTTTTCTGTGCTCAAAATCTCACATTGCTCGTTCACGAAGGTGAAACAAATATAACGCCATGTATCACATTCTAGGGTATCAGCACACTCTACTTTACACTATTCTCTTGTCTTTTATCTTGGCCCAGCGCCAAACATGCACATTGCCCCTTAACGTATTAGATGAGTATCACATTGGAGGCTGAAGAAGAGGGGCCACTGACGTCCCTCTCCTGCGCCACTTGAGATTGTGAATTCATATTGAACTATGGACTGAAAAAAAGGCATGAAAACGAAAAAGCAATGTCCTCTTTGTTTTCTTTTTAGTTGTCATAAAATGAGCAGTCTTGAAGAAGAAAATGAAGATGCAGTTTGGATGATCTAATATGAATTTTATTTATGAGTCCAATAATGCAGCTATGACCTTTAGATCCTTTATTAATGCATAGTGTTTTCTTTAGTGGTGAGTAATTGCAGAGTTTTTTGTACATTACTGCCACTTACCCATGGATGTATTTTCTCTGGAGTGACCATCGATCCAGTCGATCTCACTAGTGATGTCCAAATGAAGCTTTATGAGGCATTAGTTGGATTTGTTGACCCCACTAGATGGAGCTCTTGGTTTAAAGAAAAGAGCTCAATTAATGGTGATTCAGTGTGTTTTCAACCCTTTGTTGAACAGAGAGCTCCATCCAGTGCTTCATGACGCTTCATTTGAACATCACTAGTGCCTGATTCTGAGCAGTGATTGGTCGGTTGTAACTTATGTTTTCAACCAAACCTGGTCGGTAGGAGGTTTTCAGCTAAGACTGAGAGCTAAGTGACGTAGACTTTTGTGTTAGATCGGCTACTTAAAGCTAATCACAGCTTCTTAGACTTCCTTTATGAGAGATACAGGTTCTCATCAGAGGGCATTCACTATTTGATCCTCTTCGTTGGACCTTATGTTGGCAATGCTATACACGAAAGCCGTGCACTCAGTGTTGAGCAGTGTGTCTGAGTTTCACTGCGATACTTTGTCACGGGTACATATTTGCATGCATGCAGTTGGTGATGCCGAAACTCTGAGCAAAAATACAGTGTGCCGTGCTATCCGCAAGGTTGTAGCTGCGCTCAACTCATTGCGCAAAATGTTTGTGAAGTTTCAGAGCTTTTTGCCCACTCAAACTGTCCATGAAGGATTTTATAGTGTTTTAGATAAAAGAAAACTTTCTGCTCCCTAAGACAGTGGTAGAGTGAAGGCAGCGTGTCAGTCTTGTAATTGTGTGTGCAGGAACATCACTGATTTTTTAAAACCACTCTCACAACAGAGCTAGAGATATCCACTGACTTGTCAAAAGATAGGATTAGGGCTGTGTTACTACAGTCTGATGGAGAGGATTGGAGGCCAGTTGCATATGCGTGTCTAACTGCGGTTAGAGGTGTACTGTCTTGGGGTTTTTTGTCTTGTGAAATTTGTGTTTTATTTTGGAAGATTAATCTTCCTCTTTCAGGTCACTTGCCCTTCCTCCGGTGTCACCGGTCTGCTGTGTTCCCTGACTACCTGACTGTGTCATCCTCCCTCATGTGTATATAGTCCTTGTCTTCCCCTGTCTTGTTGCCAGAGTATATTGTCTGTCCATGTACCTCTAGCCGTTACCACAGTCTTGTCGAGGAATTAAAGCCTGCATTTATTGTACCCTGACTGCATTTGAGTCCTCCTTGCCTAAGCCTAACAGTTCGTCAAAAACAATGACCACGGCAAAATGTCGGTATGCACAAATCAAAAAAGAGTGCTTTGGACTAGTATTGAGAAATTCCACAGTCCACGAACACAGAGACTGATGATCAAGCTACAACACTATGATTTCGACCTGATCTACACACCTGGTAAGTACATTGGCCCTCATTTATCAATTTTGCGTAAAAACAGGCACAGATCTGAGTGCAGAATTGGTTGTACGACACACGGACACACGTGTGATTTATGAAACATTCGTATCTGACTAATCTCAGCGTACGAATGAGCGGGCCTTGATAAATGCGGCGGCTGAATTTGATCGTCATTACCATGTTACGCCCTTAAATATTCCTGGTTTGGAGGCCTCGCCCACTGAGGTCAAACATGGAGAGAAGGAACACAGGTTAGAAAAGAAGCTTTTCCGACACAGAGATCGGCATCCTGACATCCGAGATGGAGCGAAATAAAGATGTGCTTTTTGGCAGTCTTAAGAGCGGAATAAATGGGGCCCACAAAAATGCTGAATGGGAAGAATAACGGAGGCAGTCAACCTGAAGCAGCGCTCCACTGCGACCCGTGTGCATGTGTGCGCACTGTTGAACCTGCGCTCCTGCGCTGTAGCAGGGTTTGCCAGCGGGGTTATTAGGTATTCCGTTAGAGGATAACCTTTGTCAGAACCATACCAAAATGTTAATCACCTGATACCTTGTTTGATTTAATTCAATTTATCGAGGGTAGCCACTTACAGAGGAGATGACTTTGGCTCTGCAGAGCGCATTCCTAAAGCCACGCGCCAACACATTCATTAATTTATTCATTCATCTGGAGGGGCTGGAGCCAAGCTGTTTTGAAATACAAAAGAATCGTGTGTGTCCCCCTGGTCACCTGGCCACCACGTTTAAAAGCGATAGCTTGGCATCACAAATCACCTGTACATTTATCGAGTGGTAGTTTTTGCGATTGATGAATGCGTAATCATTCATGGATGGTGCCTTCAGACGCACATGAGTACAATTAATTGCTCCAACCACAATTTTTATGTTTTTTATTGGTTTTAAGAATCCGTTTTGATCTGTTCTCAATATGTGACTGCTTATAGTAAATGACAGCTGAGGTTTGTTAATTATTTTCAGCCAGATTTTGCTGTGCTGCACCGCAAATCCACAGGCTTAAATGTGCGTACACGATCTCAGACCTGACATGAGATTAGACCGTAGCTCCCGCTCACGTCCAAATTGATAAATGCCAAAGTTTGCGTGGAAATGGTCCTACGCACGTTTTTCTGCCGTACGTTCGTTTGATAAATGAGGGCCATTGTGTTTGCTGACGCTCTGTCCAGGGCCACAACACTGTGTGAAACACACAGGCAGAGCTCCACAGGGACTGATGTGAATCTGATAACTGACTCACTGCCTATATCTGACATGAAATCTAGGCAAATTGCAGCTGAAACAAAGGAGGACACAGTCCTAAGGAGTCATCAAAAATCTGAATGAGGGTTGGCCTAAAGGTGACTATCAGCAGTATTACAACATCCAAGCAGAGCTGAGTGTTTATGATGGCCTGCTACTCAGAAAGAACAGAATCATCATCCCTCAGTCACAAAGACCAGAGATGCAGAAAAGACTGCACAAGGGACATCTCGGCATGGAGATCCGGAAGCTCTCTCCATCTTTTATACATAGACTGTTCAAAAATGTTGTGTAAATAAATCACCCACTGCAGTTTTTGCAATTTATTTATAAATATAATAATAGGCACAATACTTTTATTCATATTTACAGATATTGGAATGTAATAAAAGAAAAAGAAAAATGTAATAAATTATGATCTTAGTTTTCTGTTTTCCTATCATTTCTATAATGTTGATGAAAGCTAACACACTGTATAACGAGCATTTTAACTGATGGGGCTATTTTCCAGTAACAGCAGTCCAAGTGGAGATTGGGGAGAGACCCCTCTGTCTAAGGTATAAGCAGATTGCATTGAGTTAATTGGCAAGTCATAAGGAAGAAGATCACCAAGCTGTGAAAGACCTTAGACCTTGCTGGGAAAGTGGGAAAGCAAAAAAAAAAAGCTTTGATTGGCAGAAGAGATGGGAATGCATACAATTCAGAAGGAAATGCAGTTTGGCAGTACCTTACACCAGTTTGATTGTTTTACATAACATAACAGCATTCATCTCTCATCTCATCTCATCTCATCTTCAATCGCTTATCCGGGGTCGAGTCGCGGGGGCAGCAGCTCTAGCAGGGGACCCCAAACTTCCCTTTCCCGGGCCACATTAACCAGCTCTAACTAGGGGATCCCGAGGAGTTCCCAGGCCAGTGTGGAGATATAGGGCCTGTCCCAATTCTCTCACCGAGAACACTTGCTATGAGTTCCCTCCACAATAAAGTCCCCTCAATGAGGGAAGTGCAAGGGAAGATTTCCCCCTAAGAAATGGGACACCACTAGTATGCAAACTGACGTAGTGAACGTGTTCCCTACGTCACGCGCGTCATCGAACGTCTGATTAACCCCAGTCCAGTAGATACCGGTGATACACATTGCCTGTGAACTGCAAACCACCATACAGAAGAAGTACAACAGTGTCTAAACTGCCGGAATTGTACAAGAAGAAGAAGAAGACGAACTAGAAGAAGAACTATTTTCAAAACTATTTTTCATTCACGTTTGAAAATGCCGGTTCCAGTGGAGATCCTGCCTGTTGTGCGGGCTATGTTGATTTATCTTCATCTGATAAATCAACGGGGGAGGAGTATGCGAAACAGAAGACGAATTCCCTATTTGCTCGCAATACTCGCAATGTTTCAGGTATGTTGTTTTGTTTAATTTGGGCGCTTTGCTGAGCTACCAACCATTGTGTCTAAGGATGGCCTATACATTCAGATCGTATAATTTGCTTCCAGTCTATGGTGAAATGATTAAACATGATACATTACTGGTTTTGATCGGCCAATCAATAATCATTTATATGGCTGAAAAAATAATAGTTTCATGCCTTTGCTTTCATTGTTAGCATTGTAAATATCACCAATCTACATTGTTGAATGTGTACTGCTACTTGATCATGGAGGAGATCACACTGGTGTTGTTGGGCAAAGACTCGTACAATAATGTGGTTTGTTCATTGTTTTCCAGAGTGACGCCCAGTGAGATACTGCAGATTGAACATTGATGTGCCAATCCTATGCCTGTGGTTTGATGTCGAGTTGGAGACCGGACAGGAATTCAGACTATCTAGACGGGCCATGCATTCCCTACAGCGTCTGATGAGAGAGAGTGAGCAGGACCATGGTTGGGGCCATGAATATGAAGTCGTCATCTATGTTTATTGGCTTACCCATGGTCTGTCCTATCGTGTGGTCTCAAGAGTTTTCAGTGTTCCTAAATCCACCATTCACAGGATTGTTCACCGGGTGGCACAGTTCATTTGGGACAATCTACACAGAGCCATCAGTTTCCCGAAGTCTACAGACCTGGACACTGTAGGTAATGTAATTGCACAGCTTGCTGGGACACCAGTCCTTAACAAAGCTGTTGGTGCCATTGACAGTTGTCACGTGCGAATCAAGCCTCCATCAGTCCATCGTCTGGACTATTTAAATTACAAAGGGTTTTATTCCATCAACATGCAAGGCCTCTGTGACCATACAGGCAAATGCCTGGATGTTTCGTGGGCTATCCAGGTTCAGCACACGACACCCGCATTTTAAAAAACAGTTTTTTCTATCTTGCTAGAAGGTACCCACCTAATGGATATTTCATCGTGGGAGATGGTGGGTATCCTTGTTTGGAGGTTTCCCTCATCACTGCATACAGAGAACCAGTGAATGGCCAGTTCCAACGGAAATTCAATTACCATCAATCAAAGGCCTGTTCTATTGTAGAGAGAGCATTTGGCATTATGAAGACTCGCTGGAGGGCAACTCTGTTCAGGGCCTTTGAGGTCAAACCTACATTTGCACCCCAGGTGATTGCATCATGTGCCTTCCTGCACAATGTCTGCCTGGACAATGGAGACGCCCTGGAGCCAGAAAATTATGTGGCACTGGACATCCTGGACCCGGAACCTCCCCTCCAAGAAGCTGCTCAGGCACACAAGAGACCAGGAAATGCAACAAGGGACAGGCTTGCTGCATTGATCAATGCACAAGCCCCTCAATAGAATATTCTGTTAAAAATTGTAAATAGTTTACATGCACATGTTCTTTTGTGCTATTTAATCTTGTACATATGTTTAATTTTATACATTTCAACAAAATGTTGAAATGTTTGTTTATACCATTTCCCAGAATCCATTACTTCCTTGTCAGTAGGACACAATTCCTTAAAACACTATTAAACATTATTTGTAGAACATGTTGGTGCTAGTTTCTTTCATAATCTACATTGTTTGTATGATGATCGGTGAAAACAATTGATAGTCACATAAACTTGCTAGAAAAGGTTTATTAATAAGAACAGAACACTGAACATAAATAACAGAACAATAAAAAAAATCCATGAATATAAATAACAAATGAACAATTTATAACAATATGGCAATGAACATGACTAACAAAATGGCTACTTAAACAGAACCAGTCTATTTATCGGGCATTTTGACCACGAGTGTTTCAAACAGATTTAAAAACCTCTCTGCGTCTCCTCTGTTCATTAGCTGATTCTGCTTTCAAGAAGTCCAATATTTGCTGGTTGGCATTCCTTTTCCTCTTTCTTGGGGATGGGGTTGGAGTGGCGGTTAGGTTGAAGTGGTGGATGGTGTAGTGGGAGGATTGGTGGAAGAAGCTGGGACTGACTCAGGTAGGTCCTCCCAGGGGGATTCAGCATATGGTGTGACAATGGCCTGTTGGGGACAAAAATAATTCTGAGATCATATTGTAAAATGATTGGCTAGTTTTGGAAAATGTTAGAATTCCTACTCCATTCACCTTACCATTAGCAAGGCTGTGGGATCTTCCTCAGCTGGCCTGAAGGAAGCCAAGGTGACTTTGCTGGCCTTCCACCCAAAATCGCATGCATTTCTGCATAATATGGCCAAGTCGACGCAGTTTTCTCACCGCTGTCTGTGCCAGAGCCCGCCTTTGGCACTTTTAGGTCCTACAATAGCAACGAACACACACACACACACACACACACACACACACAGTGAAATTGATTTTGTAATAGGAGTTGTAGGTTACAGGATAAAGACACGAAACATATCTATGCAAATAATTACCTTATAATGCCTGCTTGTAGGTGATTTGACCCTCCAGGCCCAGCTCTTTCACTGCTTGCCTGTAAACATGTAATATGGGCATGTAGTTAGGGTTGATAGCTTTATCAGATATGATTTGTACAATCTGGTCACTCACTCCCACAGGTTTTTGGTGGCGAATTTAGTTTTAAGAAAACTGGCATCATTGGCTGCCCTAAAGCGGATGAGGCCAAAGGTCTTCTCTTGAGTCCCTGAAAAGACAGTTGTCATGAGAACAGGACACTTGTTTTCAGTGTTCAATTCGATAGGCTATGGCCGGATATGTGTCCACGGCGTTTCTGTAACTTTTCCGAGTTTTCGCTTCTGAATCTGAACGTGTAACTCAGGTTTCTCAGTACTCATTACGCCTTGTTGTCAAGAATATTTGAAGCCTGGATAAGCACCAAATCTGCTTGTATACACCGAGACACACACCCCCGGTCATGGGCAGACTCTTGAGAAGCACTTGGCATATTTGGCATATAACGTCGTCAAATAACAATTTTCAAAACTATAACTTAACAGTCCATTGCATATCTATCTATCATCTAACTAACATATTCCAACACGTTTCACATTTTTTTACAGTGGTATTTGCGAATATATACATACATTTGTAATTGTCGTTTTCACCGGTAGTCGCCGCCTTGCTCCAGAAAATTGCCGTTGGCTGAGTGCGCAAGGCATCATGGGATAGTCCCTTACTTGGTGGCGAGGGGACATTTTAAGGGGAGGCGCCCAGGGGGCATCCTTACTAGATGCCCGAACCCCTCAACTGTCTCCTTTCAACGCAAAGGAGCAGCGGCGCTACTCAGAGTTCCTCGCAGATGGCTGAACTTCTCACCCTATCTCTAAGGGTGACTCCAGCAACCCTTCTGAGAAAACCCATGTCGGACGCTTTTACCCGCAACCTCTTTCTTTCGGTCATGACCCAGCTTTCATGACCATAGGTGAGGGTAGGAAAGAAAGATTGACCGGTAGATCGAGAGTTTGCCTTCCGGCTCAGCTCTCTTTTCGTTACAACGTTGCGACTGCAACACCGCCCCCGCTGCTCCGATTCTCCAGCCAAGTTCACGCTCCATCGTCCCCTCAATAGTGAACATGAACCCGAGGTATTTGAACTCAAGCACTCAAGCAATCCACCAGTTTCCTGCTGAGAGCCATGGCCTCAGATTTAGCGGTGCTGATCCTCATCCCAGCCGTTTCACACTCAGCTGCGAACCGATCCAGTGAGTGCTGAAGGTCACTGACCGACGATGCAGTCAGGTTAGGCATGCGCCTCACAGCAAGAGGATTCCTGGTTCGAGTGTGGAGTTTGCATGTTTTCCCCGTTTCTGTGTGGGTTTTCTCCAGGTTCTTCGGCTGTCCCCGATAGGGACAAGTGGTTGAAGATAGATGGATGATGGATGAATCTGTCCTCACCTTGGTTTTATCTTCTGGAATGTCGCTCTTTATTTGAAAAAAAAAAAAAAAGAATCGGCTGCAGGGGATCGTTAAAGTGTGCAGCTAGGTTGCTGCCACTGAAGTGAACAATCTCCATGACCTGTATAAAGTCAGGTCACTGAAAAAAGCATGACCTATTATTGCCGATTCATCCCATCCATTGAACTGTGAATTCATGTTGCTGCTATGAGGGTGCAAATTTAAGCTGCCATATTGCAAAACAAACAGCGACCACATGAATGTACTCGATCCTGATAAAAAAATAAGGCATTTCTAGCTTTTTTGAAGAATTAAGGAACTTTTGCGGGCTGTGCCCGGCCGGGCCACCAGGTGCACGCCGGCGAGCCCTCCGTCTGGGCCTGGCTCCAGACGGGGGCACCGGGCTTCCTCCGGGCAGGGTCTCTCTTCCTCTTCCTCGTTTTCTCCATAGAATCTTTGTGAACCATTCTTAGTCCGGCGCCTCGCCTGAGACCACTCTGCCATGAGAGACCCTACCAGGAGCACTAGACTCTAGATAACACAGTCCTCAGGTTCACAGGGACACACAAACCTCTCCACTACGATCATCTAGGAGTTTTGTGTAGAATTGCTAAACCGTTTTCCCTCTGTATTTTGGATCACTTAAGATGTGATTGGGCAAGCAGAGTGTCAATAAAGAAAAAAAGAATGGGCTGATCTACCTGTTTCACTGATCCACGTCTTAGCAAAACCACACCTTAAAACAATATTTGAATAATGCAAATCACATCCATCCACCTTACATTATATATAAAAACAAGGAGAAGAGACACTTGCTGCATACCAGCAAGATAAAGGATCACATGAACATCTCATAACTGTGTTTTGAATCTGTGCTAAGGTAAGACACATGATATGATTAAATACATTGTTACAATACAAAGTTTTATTTTGTAGACAGTGTTAAAACAAAATGTTGCCTCATTCTTATATACGTGTCTGTACTTTAGAGGAATCAAATTTCCCCACAAGGGGCAATAAAGTTCTGATACGGATACTGATACTACGTGTATTGTACTTTAACTACTTCCATGTTATAGTCCTTTATACTTTTGTTCCACTACATTTCAAAGCAAAATATTGAACTTTTACTCCAGTACATATTTACTTAATTGTAGTTACTTTATATTTTGTTGATTAAGATTTACATGCAGTTAAAACCATATGCTCAGTTTATGAATGTTGTGGAACAATTGTTCCGTGGTTTAAATCCGACCATTCTACTGGCTCGATCCTGTAGTGAGTTGATTCTGAAAAGAGACAGGAGCACCGAGAGAACACAGTGAGAAGAAGATTTAAAGATTTGAAGATTTAATCGAACACAAACCATTCTCCAAAAGTTTAGTTGATCCCTGTGACGTGAGAACAGACGGATGAGACAGAGAAAACAGCCAAAGGGAGGATAGTTAAAGGTTGGGTTACAGAGACAATGATAGAGGGAGTGAAACTGTGAAACAATGTCTAGTGAGAAATATCTGTTTCCTCAGAATGGAATGAAAAACTTTATATTTTGTATTGATCTGGACCTGTAATGCGTAAAAAGTGAGTAGAGTAGAAAAAGTACAGTATTTGCCTCTGAAATGTTGTGTAGTAGAAGATTAATGTATCATGAAATGGAAACACTCAAGTAAAGTACCAGTACCTCATTAAGTGGTTTTAGTAACTTTATACATCTTTCTTTGGTTCAGTTTAGTTCAGTTCAGCCACTGCCTGGGAGACCAGGAAAAAAGTATTTTCTTCTCTGCCTGAATCATACAGACCTCTACACACATCAGACTGCTCGGTTATCAGTCAATAATATGCTTTTGTATGAAGGAAAATTAGCATCTCATGTTTTATCCTTGATTCTTGCAGTAAAACATTAACATTAATTCAAACCGCAAGCAACATTAATCGTGCATTCGTACCCCACACAAGTCAGGGTGCTGGCGGGACGCTGGCAGACATGTCAGTATATTCCCGCGACCATCAGACCTTACATTTGTCATTATTTTCTGTGTGTGGTGCGTGGCACTAGAAATTATGTATTTCAAATAAAAAAAATGAACCGCTTCCTGTGTCCGTTATGTGGCACTGGAGAACACTCATATTTTTTTACTAATTATCATACCAATAATGTTGCTGTATAACATGTGTAGACCACGCCATGTACATTTCATGTAAATCAATTGATCTGTCACATAAGGCTGACTTCCTGTTGTCAGTAGGGTTGTCAAAAAAATTGATACTCAGAAAATAATCAATACTAAAAATTAGTAGCGGATTAGATAGTAACTTGAGCTTAATCTGAGTTAACACCTGCTATTTACATTGTAGTAGAACATGAAGAAAGCAATACTGCCATTTGGAAGTATTAAGAATACAAGGTTAATGATCAGGGAAAGGCTAAGGATGTAAACAAGCCAATATGCTTACAAATCTAAAGTTGTCGAGTAGTTGGTGAAGTGTCTTAAAAACCGACACCCCTGTTTTTATGGTGGATTCAGCAAGTCATTAAAGTTTACGTTTCAACAACATTGAAGTATTAAACAGTTACGTCTTTTAAGTTATCTTACGTTAACGGCAGAGCTAAGCATCTACCATCATCAGTCCTGCCGTCTAATGTTAAGAGGCCTTTTATTTAACAGGATGACACAATTATGTGTCTGAAAATTCAACCAACAGCGAGGAGGAAACAGGGCAGCCTGCGATACCAACTCTATTTAATAAAGCAAAGATAATATTATAATATGGAACTAAGTCACCAGAAACACGGAAGATAAACAGGACTGTAACTCAATACATTAGCATGGACCAGATCACTGTTTACACTGTGGAGAAACCTGACTGATGCAGAATAGGTCAACCGACTTTCAACTGTGAATTACTCTGTTATTGTGTCCCTCCTCAGCAGTGACGACCCTGAACAAGGTCCTGTAATGATTTTATGAACTGGTGTGAGTCATACTTTTGTGACTAAAACTAAGGAGATGTGTATTGATTTTAGAAAAACTCCATCTGTCATCTCCCCTGTTTTAATGAATGATCAACCTGTTGAAGAGGTGCAGCAGGATAAATATCTCGGTACTGTGATCGACAGCAAATTATGCTTTGAGCCCCACATGGATGCTGTGTACAAAAAAGCTCACAAGCACATGTATTTTTATCGGAAGCTCTGCAGTTTTAATGTTGACCCCACTTTTATGAAAAGTTTTTATTCTTTATTGATTCTGTCCTAGCCTTACTTTTGCAAGATGAATTTAGTTCCCTCATACATCTGGGATCGCTCCATAGTAAAGTGATTTAAGGAGGCTGGGTCTTCCAAAATCCTTGCATATGATTGGCTAAACCACTTATCTGTCATCTTTATTGTCGTGCTACTTCAACCACTCGCATCTAAACCAATCTGAAATAGCAGCATCGATGTTGATGTCTGCTTCCTTGATGCAAGCAGCCACAGTTGTTTCTCCACTTTGTCACATCTATAAAATCCCACCCAGCGGTCCTGATTGGCCTGACCCTTTTTTGCGGACCCTGAAATCACTTTTCTATGGAACGAATCCCAATGGTTGAGTGGAGCTGGGCAGAGTCAAGACGGAAGCAGGTGGAACCAAAGTTATCTGGCAAGAGTCAGGTTAGGCATGCGCCTCACAGCAAGAGGATTCCTGGTTCGAGTGTGGAGTTTGCATGTTTTCCCCGTTTCTGTGTTGGTTTTCTCCAGGTTCTTCGGCTGTCCCCGATAGGGACAAGTGGTTGAAGATAGATGGATGATGGATGAATCTGTCCTCACCTTGGTTTTATCTTCTGGAATGTCGCTCTTTATTTGAAAAAAAAAAAAAAAAGAATCGGCTGCAGGGGATCGTTAAAGTGTGCAGCTAGGTTGCTGCCACTGAAGTGAACAATCTCCATGACCTGTATAAAGTCAGGTCACTGAAAAAAGCATGACCTATTATTGCCGATTCATCCCATCCATTGAACTGTGAATTCATGTTGCTGCTATGAGGGTGCAAATTTAAGCTGCCATATTGCAAAACAAACAGCGACCACATGAATGTACTCGATCCTGATAACAAAAATAAGGCATTTCTAGCTTTTTTGAAGAATTAAGGAACTTTTGCGGGCTGTGTCCGGCCGGGCCACCAGGTGCACGCCGGCGAGCCCTCCGTCTGGGCCTGGCTCCAGACGGGGGCACCGGGCTTCCTCCGGGCAGGGTCTCTCTTCCTCTTCCTCGTTTTCTCCATAGAATCTTTGTGAACCATTCTTAGTCCGGCGCCTCGCCTGAGACCACTCTGCCATGAGAGACCCTACCAGGAGCACTAGACTCTAGATAACACAGTCCTCAGGTTCACAGGGACACACAAACCTCTCCACTACGATCATCTAGGAGTTTTGTGTAGAATTGCTAAACCGTTTTCCCTCTGTATTTTGGATCACTTAAGATGTGATTGGGCAAGCAGAGTGTCAATAAAGAAAAAAAGAATGGGCTGATCTACCTGTTTCACTGATCCACGTCTTAGCAAAACCACACCTTAAAACAATATTTGAATAATGCAAATCACATCCATCCACCTTACATTATATATAAAAATAAGGAGAAGAGACACTTGCTGCATACCAGCAAGATAAAGGATCACATGAACATCTCATAACTGTGTTTTGAATCTGTGCTAAGGTAAGACACGTGATATGATTAAATACATTGTTACAATACAAAGTTTTATTTTGTAGACAGTGTTAAAACAAAATGTTGCCTCATTCTTATATACGTGTCTGTACTTTAGAGGAATCAAATTTCCCCACGAGGGGCAATAAAGTTCTGATACGGATACTGATACTACGTGTATTGTACTTTAACTACTTCCATGTTATAGTCCTTTATACTTTTGTTCCACTACATTTCAAAGCAAAATATTGAACTTTTACTCCAGTACATATTTACTTAATTGTAGTTACTTTATATTTTGTTGATTAAGATTTACATGCAGTTAAAACCATATGCTCAGTTTATGAATGTTGTGGAACAATTGTTCCGTGGTTTAAATCCGAGTAAGGAATAAAATAAGGTTTTTGGATGCATTCACTGAGAAACTGGACTTAATATGTGCACAGGAGACATGACCACAATTAGACTATACAACTCTACTACAAAACAGTCAACATTAACACCAAGCTGGAGTATGTGGTTGTTCAAATTTGGTCTGCGCAGAGCAAGATATCTGTTGTTAACTTATACAACCCTGGATTGCAGCTGGCGGAAGACAAACTGGAACATATAATGGATAAAGTCGACCTGTAATATGGGCTGTGAATTTTAATGCGCATAGTGTAATTTTGGGGAGTAGCACACAACACAGATATGGAGAAGTGATGGAAGATTTCATAGAAAAGCATGGATTTGTAGTACAACCTCAATTCCAATGAAGTTGGGACGTTGTGTAAAATGTACATAAAAAACATAACTAAATGATTTGCCAATCCTTTTCAACCTATATGCAATTGAATTCACTACAAAGACAAGATATTCAATGTTCAAACTGATAAACTTAATGAATTTTTTTTCACTCATTTTGAATTTGATGTACCACTGTGTTACATCATCATTCCTTTCCTTACCTTTTATTTGGGAACTGAGGACACTTATTGTTGAAGCGTTGTAGGTGGAATTATTTCCCATTCTTGCTTTATGTACGACTTCAGCTGCTAAACAATCCAGGGTCTCTGCTGTATTTTGTGCTTCATAATGTGCCACACATTTTCAATGGGAGCCAGTCCAGCACCTGCACTCTTTTACAACATAGCCACACTACTGTAACACATGCAGAATGTGGCTTGGCATTGTCTCGCAATAAGCAGTGAGGTCCCTCAAAAAGACGTTGCTTGGATGGCAACATATGTTTTTCCTGTATGTACTATTTAGCATTAATAGTGCTTGAAATGTTACCCATGATGCCATGGGCACTGACACACCCCCATACCATCACATTACCTTTTTTTTTTTTTTACTTTTTACTGATAACAATCTGGATGGTCCCTTTCCTTTTTGTCCTGGAGGACACGACGTCCATGATTTCCAAAAACAATTGTAAATGTGGACTCGTCAGACCACAGAACACATTTCCACTTTGCATCAGTCCATCTCAGATGAGCTCAGACCCAGAGAAGCCAGCGCCGTTTCTGGGTGTTGTTGATATACAGTATGGCTTTTACCTTGCATGGTAGAGTTTTAACTTGCACTTGTAGATGTTGTTACGAACTGTGTTAACTGACAATGGTTCTTAATAAAGTATTCCTGAGCCCACGTGATAAAATCCTTTATAGCAGGGCTATTCACTTGATTTGGAATTGGGGCCAGTTGACGAAAATTATCCAAAAGGAGGGGCCGGAAAAATATGAGCATAACATTAATGGGTTTTGTAAAACAATGCAGCGACATACCATAGAGTACAAACGGAATATTGTCTTTATTTAATCAATGTAAATAATAGTCATAGGCCTCAAAGTGCAACAAGCTTGTCAAAAAACAATCCCTGGGAACCTGACGAACCTGTTAACCAGAGGTTTTCACTCAATTATTGGACTAAAGTACAAGTTTGAGGCTCTTCTCCTTTACTTGCATATTTTATTTTCATGCTACTTTATACTTCTACTCCACTACAAATCAGTGGAAATGTTTTTTTACTTCACTATATTTATCTGGTTAGGTCAGTTATTAGTTACTTTACCAGGCTTACAAGCACATATGAAACATTAGTTTATTCATCAAAAACTAAATTGACAAAAATGAACGTAATATAAATACGCAGAGTATTTTTTTCAGTTCAGTGGGAAAGTGGTGTTGAAGTTAGCATGATTTTTCTTAAAATGCCTTATCAACTTATCCTCTTTACACACGGATATGGCTGCAGAGTAAACACAGGCTTCACAGTGACATAAACTAAAACTTCTCCGTCCATTCTCTGGTGAATTGTCGGTTTTCTGTTGCAAGTTAACTCAGCGTAGCGCTGAGATGGATACTAGAAAGGACAGCGGTCATGAATTACTTTTTCACACAGGCTTTTAATACTCTTCTACTTTTTAATGCAGAGTTGTCTGAGAGATTGAAGTGTGGATGCATGTTCAAACCAGTTATGTTGTTGATTTGATGTTATAATTTGGCTTGGGTACTGCACATCCGGTCTCTAGTGCTGCCTAATTACTTTGAGCACCTGCACTAGCACCCTTGTAATCCCAAAAGTGCACACAATTTGGCACACACATGAAAACCCCTAAACATTGCGAAAATATACAGCAATTTGATTTGTGTTTAGCTGGCTCCATAGTGCCCCCTAACACCTAGAAGGCCTTAGTTGAAACAAAGTTGCTCTGATATGCACAACATTTCTCACTGTGTTCACTGGAAAACTGCCAAAATAATAATCTAAAAAAGAAATAAAAAGAAATGGCTTTGTAACTCTTTCCAGACTGATAGAAGTAAAACAATTTTTTTCATTATGACAGTTAATTTGTGATTTTATAGAAAGTGTGACAAAAAAAAGAACAGAAGAAATCTGTGAGGGGAGAAATACTTTTTTCCACTGTACATTTCACAAGTCTCTACATGAGGATTTAACCAACCATTGATGTTCTAAAAGTTACCTGTGGAGGGTCGCAATACACCTCTGATGCGTCTAGTCTGATGCAAATTCCAAAAGAGGGGAAAAAAAGTGTCTGTGGGAGAGACAACCACTGAGAAAACTTCCTTTGGCAAGTGATATCATCGTTTTGTTTTGTTTTTTACTTGGATCACTTTTTACATGCACAACTAAACTACATAACATAGTAAAGAAAAAGAAAATCCAAAAAGCATAATAGGTCATCTTTAAAAGTAAAGCTAACTGATTGGACTTTGCCATTTTCAATTATAAGCTACTTTGTATTAATTATTAATTCCTAGTGCTGAAAATGTTATAATGGCTTTAACTGTGTTTGTCTGCTAGGGTCTGCATGCAGGCTGACATAAACCATGGTGGTCCTAGCAATTACCACTAATTGGCTGCTAATTTATGAATTTCTCTGAAACACTGCAGCCTGTGCATGTCGGACACACAGAGGGATACTTCTGGTGGAGTTAAATTATAACCCAGCCATCTGGTGTGTGTAGAGATCTGTGTGCTGTAGCATACTGCTGTTGTTTTCACATGATTTAAGGAAGATAAACACTGTACATGTTCGTGTTCTGGCTGGCTCCTTCCAGATTCAGGCTTCGACTCGCTTCACCCCCCAGATGATCAATTAAAGGAGTTTTCTTGGTGAATGGATTTAGTTTAGTCCTAAAGATTGAAAGACAAACACACTACACTATAAGTATAAAGAGATTTCACAATTGGATTTTCATCTCATCTCATCTCATCTTCATCCGCTTATCCGGGGTCGGGTCGCGGGGGCAGCAGCTTTAGCAGGGGACCCCAAACTTCCCTTTCCCGGGCCACATTAACCAGCTCTAACTGGGGGATCCTGAGGCGTTCCCAGGCCAGTGTGGAGATATAATCTCTCCACTTAGTCCTGGGTCTTCCCCAAGGCCTCCTCCCAGCTGGACGTGACTGGAACACCTCCCTAGGGAGGCGCCCAGGGGGCATCCTTACTAGATGCCCAAACCACCTCAACTGGCTCCTTTCAATGCAAAGGAGTGGCGGCTGTACTCAGAGTTTCTCACGGATGGCTGAACTTCTCACCCTATCTCTAAGGGAGACTCCAGCCACCCTCCTGAGAAAACCCATTTCGGCTGCTTGTACCCGCAACCTCGTTCTTTCTATCATGACCCAGCTTTCATGACCATAGGTGAGGGTAGGAACGAAGATTGACCGGTAGATCGAGAGCTTTGCCTTCCGGCTCAGCTCTCTTTTCGTCAGAACGGTGCGGTAGAGCGATTGCAACACCGCCCCTGCTGCTCCGATTCTCTGGCCAAACTCACGCTCCATCGTCCCCTCACTCGTGAACATGATCCCGAGGTACTTAAACTCCTTCACTTCGGGTAAGGACTCCCTACCTGGAGTAAGCAATCCACCGGTTTCCTGCTGAGAGCCATTGCCTCAGATTTAGCGGTGCTGATCCTCATCCCAGCCGTTTCACACTCGGCTGCGAACCGATCCAGTGAGTGCTGAAGGTCACTGACTGACGATGCCATCAGGACCACATCATCTGCAAAAAGCTGAGACGAGATTCTCAGCCCACCGCACTGCAACCCATCCCCACCACGACTACGCCTCGATATCCTGTCCATGAAAATCACGAACAGGATTAGTGACAAAGCGCACCCCTGGCGGAGGCCAACCCCCACTGGGAACGAATCCGACTTACTGCCGAGGATCCGGACACAGCTCTCGCTTTGGGTGTACAGAGATTGGATGGCCCACAGAAGTGACCCCCTCACCCCATACTCCCGCAGCACCTCCCACAGTATCTCCTGAGGGACCCGGTCATATGCCTTCTCCAGATCAACAAAACACATGTAGACTGGATGAGCATACTCACAATTGGATTTTAGCAAGTAATATTCTTTAGCATGATACGTTGTCAGCTACCCCTTTGTTTTGTTTTTTATCATTTTTAATCCAGAACCAGAGGCATTGGGCTCATTAATATGATGCTGCCAGAGATGAAGACTATCATGAAGGCCAGAGGTTGTATAAGGAGGAAGTACAGTGCCTATTTCCTCTTTCTGGCTGTGACTGTGTTACTCTTTGTTCTACGTAACATGGGCATTCTAGAGGTGAGAACTTTGTTCTAGTGGGACCACTTAAAGGGTGTACCCTGTTTAAACATTGTGCTCCATAAGATTTTCATCTATTTAACTGTCTTTTAAGTTACTAACTATCGAATAGTGAGTTAAAACAATTCTGATTGTGATCATATGACAGAACCGGCTCGCCTGCAGTTACATCTTACTGCCAAGAGGCTGCTAGAAACAATGTATCTCAAATCTTACATAGTACATCTTTAATATTAGTCAGTTTTCAGGATATTCAAATGTATGTATGTTCTTTATTGTAAATAAATGTAGTCAAATGCTAACCTGTAAATCCAGACCCACGTCTAGAAAGACATAGAACTCAACTCAAAGCGAAGCCATCTTGTTGTTTAGTATCCAGACTTTGATTAAGTGTTAAGCCTTCCCATAACAGATGCACAATTTGACTGGTGAGTTGGGATTTTCTGACAAAGTTAATGAGCTCCAATGGAGAGTGCCCACAGCCAACAACAGGGCAAATTGAAATTTGCTGGCGGAGGGTCTGGATTTATAGGGTAGTTAAATGCTTTTTATCCCCTTAATCCTGCACCTGACTTGCTGACAGCAGCAGGAAGTAGTTAAAGGATATGGCTGCATTATTATATACTTACAGACCAAAACCATCAATATGTTCCAACCTACTGGTTCCTATTCTTACTGGAGACCTTAATCTTAACAAATGGGTCACAAATTTGATTACCTTGTGTAAATGCATTTTGTCCATGGGTCAATGTTAACAGAGTCCTCTGCAATAAACCTGCAAAGTGTGGAGTTGATTGGAAGAACAGTTCTTGAGATATTTGAAGGACAGTCAAACATATTGCATACATACAGTCATACAAATATTTCCTTTAAGATAAGATCAGATAGAACTTTTTTAATCTCAAACGAAGTTCTTGTTCCACATCACTCCAAATTTGCAGTAACAATACAAAAACAACATAAGAAAACAATACTTTTATACTCAGATGATGCCACTACAGTGCCATCTATTGGTCAAATGGCACCATATTTGTCATGGCTACGCAGACATCAGATCTACACATCATATCTTGCACTTGAATTCAGGAGATATATGACATATTTTGTAATATAAGTCCTGAATATAAACAATCAAGCCTGCTATAACAAAACTGTCTGAAACATCAAAAATCTGAAAAGGTCCCAGTTCTGTATGAGATATGATGGACTTCTCAAAATCTGTAGCCAAGAAAACAGATCTGGACACAATTTTGTCCAGATTGTGGAAAAATAGCACATGGGCGATGTTGATATATTTGTCTGTACCCACAGAACCAAGTAAATTTTGTTTTTGATACAGATGGTTTAAAAGTTACAGTCCAAAATGCAAAGTTTGTTGCTATAGCGCCACCATCTGGCCTTATTGCGCCAAATTTGACACAAACTACGTCATTGCGTCCCCAGCAATACACCCTCTGTGAAGTAGATCAGATGGACAGTTTTCAAGATATGTGAAGGACAAACAGAAAAAGAGAAGGACGTACAGATAGAAATGCTTTCTTTACAGTTAGATTTAGTTTGCTTTCATTGCATTTGTTTGTTGCATCTTTGTCACCATCTCTCTTAACCCCTTGCCAGTTTCAGCAAGGAGTAAACTCCACAATCATCGTCCAGAGTATTTCCACTGGCCCTGACATGCATCAAGGCTTCTGCACCTTCCAGCCACTGTCTCCTAATGACGCACTGGAGGAACACCTCCTACTAGACTCCATTGCCTGGCCTGAAACTCCGCCTCTTTCCCCGGAGCAGACCAGTGATCCAGCGCACAGCTCCTTCGCCATTCTTCCAAGGAGGGGAGGGGGACAGTGGCACGTAGGGGATCAGCTGCATATTATGATCAACATGTTCGACTTCCAGGGCCGTCCCAAGAAGTCTGGGGGGGACTTCTTACTGGCCAGGCTGCACAACCAGAAGCTTGGTGCAGGTGTGGTTGGGCAAGTGGTGGATCATCTCAATGGCAGCTACTCTGCTCTATTCTCTTTACTGTGGGAAGGAGACGCGCAGGTTGAGGTAATGCTAAAGCCTATCATGTTAAAAGTGATTGTAATGTAAGTAATTTATCTGTAACCTATCCTCTAACTGATTGTCCCGCCCACCTTACTGTTGCTACAACTGGTAACTTTCATAATGTGCATTCACATTTTTTTCATTTCGGATAAAGCTGATTTCTAAAAACAAATTGTAGATTTTTGTAAAAACTCTGGTTCTCTGTCCAATCAGGTGATGCTGGTTCACTCTAGTGCGGCTGTCACAGTACTGAACAGGCTGACCCTTGAACAGCCTTACAGGGTTTTGTTCAAGAGTCTCTTCCACTCAGGCTCAATCTACGAAACTACCTTCTGTAATGTCTGCCTGCTTCCAACTCAGCCACTATGCAACTACACTGACCTACGTACAGGTGAGCCTTGGTTCTGCTATAAGCCAAAGAAACTGAGCTGTGACGCCAGGATCAGCCACTCCAAAGCAGGATACACACAAAACCTCAAGCCCAACGAGGAGAAGCATTTTCAAAGGTGAGGGAGCAGAGAAACAGGACTGGCATTTTGTGACCTCTAATGATTGAAATGGCAGGGTTTTTTTACATTTAATTTAAATACATTTTCAGTATAAGATGCAAGTCAAAACAACTAGTCTGAATTAGACTAGTTGCCTCATCTAGTGGGTTCAACAAATACATGTAAAGATCTTCGGCTATGATACATATTTTTGCCATATATTTTCCCAATGTTTTGGTAGTTATAAACTGGTGGTTTGGTGCTGCACAGTTGTGGCGAAGAGGGGCTGAGCCTGAAGCTCTTGATTTACCAGTCCATCTGGGGCGGCTGTGGCTTGGTGGCAGAGTGGGTCGTCCTCTGTTCGAGAGATTGGTGGTTCGATCCCACTGAACGAATTGCTCCCCGTGCTGCGCATGGGTGTGTAAATGTGGTGTGAATGGTTAGATCAGATTAGATGGTATGTAGATGCCCTCTGCCATCGGTGTGAATGTCTGTGTGAATGGGTGAATGTGACAGACACTGTGAAGCGCCTTGAGTAGTCAGATGACTAGAAAGGCGCTATATAAGTCCATTTACCATCTACATTCCTACCCTCACCATTTTAACTTACATCTTTTCAGAACCTTATAGATGCACACTTTTGCGACTGTCAGAAAGTCACTGACAGATTGTAACCTTAAATACCTTAAAGTTGATATGGCTGAGAGTGGCATAATATTGCTTCCAGTAGATGTAGAGCAACATTAAAATTAATTTGGAGTTGGGTCTTAGATTCATTCTCCCTTTAGCTGTAGTTGGATTTCCACCAACGCCAGGGGGAAATGTCTGTTTTAACTGTTTAAGTTAACTGTTTAAGCCATGTAAATATACTCTGCTCGGATTAATATTTTGCAGAATATTTTCGCAATGTGAGGGGGTTCAAGTATCTTGGGTTCTTGTCTTGAGTTAGGAGTGTCAAATGGTTCTGACCCTCACCTATGGTCATGAGCTTTGGGGAGTGACCGAAAGCTCACACCGGCCAACTCCATTTGCATTGACTTTGTTTGTAATCGCCCTGTGCAGTATGCTGGATAGATAGATGGATGGATGGAAATATGTATGTATGTATGGATCTTTCTGGGATGAAAACAGCTGCCTGCTGTGTAATAAAAATGTTGATTAGAGCATTTAGACTTAGCCAAAACAGGGTAGTTGTGGGGATACATCCTCGGATGATCTGGGGCACATCTTCAGTGATGTTCCTGAGGTCATCAGGTGTTTCAGCCGGAACTCTTTTATCTGTAGACCTTCCTGGTCTCTCCACTTCTTGCCTGTCCAGACTGCTTTACCAACTTACACCACCTTCAAGTCCTTGGAGTCCCAGTAGAGCAGTGCCTCACTGGTACAAGAGACCTTTGACTCCTGCTGTAAGGTAGCTGGAGTGTGTCATGCTGCACAAGCTGTGTGGCAGCCCCAGCCACCTGGGACAGTAGCTACTGACCTTCTTTTCCGTGGTCCTTACTGTTGACATGGTAACCTCATACACCAGAAGAGGCCACAGGACTTGAGGTAAGATTCTGCAGTGGTATATCCAATATATTATATTAGCCTGGCAGGCCAAACTTATCAACACCGGTGAGCCACGATTCAAGCTCCTTGATGGTGGCTTGGATGGATTTTGTATTCCTGAGGCTTCAGTCAAGAGCTTCCCATGGCTCTTGACTGGTGATGGATGGGATTACCATCCAGCTGGAAGCCAAACTTGTCCACCACTTTCCCCTTCTTCAACACCTGGACCTGGCAGGCTTGTATTACATCCTTGCCCAGGATATGAGTTTTTCCAGGCTCTGGAGTAGTCACCAAACTCCTGGCACTGCTAATGTGGTAACAGTGAGGTCGTCCATGAGGCTTTTATGGGGGGTTGTCGGACGATAGGAATAGACAGGGGAGCTTTGCACTCAGCTTCTGCTGCCTTGTCCACCTTGTTCATCGTGATGGCAAAGAGGATGTCTGAGATGCTACACCCAGTTATAATCCCCTTTTGGAGCTGATGCCATTCTGATGTTAAGTTCCCAGTGGTGACTCTAAGCCTGAAGCTCTCGTAGTAATTCAGGATTATGTCCATGATCTTGCTGTATACATAGTTGCGATACAGGGTCCTCTCACCAGGTTTTTAGGGAATGGAGCTGTATACATTGGCCAGGTCAAGCTAAAGCAGCACACTTCCGTTCCTTTGCCCGTTGTCATGCAGGTCGTCATCTGAGCTATGGGGGAAAAAATTCTATCTGTATGAGGCTTTTTCAAGCAAAGCAGCGTTGTATAACGCTCAATTAAACTGCTGCATGAACTCGTCCGTCCTGGACACAGTTCATGCAGCAGTATTACTGCTCATGATCATCAGCGGCACTACAGTCATAGCATGCTCCTTCTGTGGGATTCCGGCCACTTTGACCCTGTATCCGCCTCTGCCGTTTCAAACAGCGGGTGGCTCCCTCTCAGTTCTACTTGGCATTCATTCCCACACTGATAGCAACAGCAGACGCTGCAAGAAATGGCAAATATGGAACCGTTCATGTACGAGAGTAACGGTTAAATGGTAACTTTTAAGTAGTTTTGATACCTAAATAAGGTCGGGCATGTTTCTTTTTTTGTTTTGTTTTTTTAACCTTGGGTGACACGTTATTTCAGTTAAATGACAAAACCATCTGTAATTACTTTAAAGGGAAGGAAATACTCCGGGAAAAAGCGACTCATTTTTGATCTATCCGTTCCTTATTCCAGCCCCTTCACGAGCGTTAATAGCCTTCGGTTGATAACCCTATTCAACTGCATAAACAAGACAGACAGGGCGCATGGCTTTCCAAAGCAGATATAACCGACGCATTTAAAATCATTCCTGTTCACCTGTCTTAATGGCCACTTTTTGGCGTTAAATGGAAGTCTAAGTTTCATTTCTATTTCTACTGATTCTGCTAAACAAAAATGTTGTGCATCATTCATCTGCTGGATGACTTCCTCTTAGTAGATCCACCTTCCGATAGCCTACCTTTCTTGACAAACTTTAACAGTGCTTTGACTTTCTTAGCATTCCCCTGTCAGAGGAGAAAACTTCAGGCCGCTCAACACACCTGGAGTTTTTGGGCATCACTTTAGAGATAAAGGCGTCCCCACCAGTTGATAAACTGCAGCGGATGAAATCTCGCAAAGATAGTATTACAAATTAGCAATTTTTCTCCCTCTTAGGGTATCTAAATTCTTACTGCATTAATGCTTGCACTAAAGCCTTTTATGCATTTCTTAGATGCGCCGAGTACACTACTCCCTCAGCTTCATTTAATCCTAACAGAGATATTACATTCATTGATTTATCTCATCATCCTAGTCAGCCTCAATCTCAAACATTCCAAATGCGGTGGTGCCTGCTCCATTATTGTCGCTTGCACCGATTCACACGTTTGCTCTTTTATTCAATACAGCGGATAATTTTCACATGACTTAATCTTAGTTTATTGAATCTTGGTTTGATTATTCTGCTGAGACACCTAATATTTTCAGTCAAACATGAGTCCCCTTTTTATTCAGCTGCAAGAACTGTTTTGCAATTGATCCGGCCCCTGAGACACGTCCGCTTCTGCTCTACCCTTGGTTTCACTACCCCTCTAACATGATGTCATGATGAGGTCTCATCGCCAAAGAATCTTATTTAGTCAATACTTATATGTCACGTATTTGTAATCGAGTCTTATTTTCACATCTAAAACTGGAATCATTAAATCTCCCCTGGTTGAAATAGAAGTTTTGTACATCTACTGAAAGCTGGAAACATGAAAATTAATTTGAGATGCAGGTCAGCGCTGTGATTGCTGTAAAATTATTAATTAAAATGAATTGAGTGTTTGCTTACCACTCCACAATCGATTAAAAAAAGGTAAAGAAATCCCTCAAAAAATACCACATTTAGACACAGAGGCCTTGAGGAGTACCATAAAAAAAAAACAATGCTGGGATTTGGGATCAAAAACTTTTGACATTTGGAGATTTGTGTAACAATTGCATTTTTCAGCGATTGGAGGGCCAGTACTTTCGTTCTGAAAACCATACATCTTCTGAATACCCTAAGTGTAGGTTGTAAAGTTTTATATTTTTTAAGCTGTAACTAGAGTTCACAATAGTGCAATGTATGCAGAAACATTAAGTTTCAAAAAATTGTCTTACTACAATTAAATGGCTACTATGGGAACTTACATCATCATCACACATGAGCACAATTGAGTTGATTAAACCCACAAGAATCTCAGCTTTCCAGTCAGACAAAAGACTGTTTAGTGACCCCAGTGTGCATAAATGTTCAAATGCAATGTTTAAGGATAGCGAGCATAACACATTTATGCTGCATGAGAAAAAATGCAAGTGGGAAATATTATAAAGTGTGCATGTCTGTAAAGAGGAGACTTATAGATACCCATCAAACCCATTTTCATTCAGGTATGTTGAGGTGAGAAGTCAAGGGACTCCAAGATTTCCTTCACCAAGATTTAACCTAAATTTGGAGCATTACTGAGCCTGCTACAGCCTTTGAAAGACAACATGTCTGCCGGGCCCACCATCGAGCTGTTTGATGCAGTTTTAACTAAACAAAATGGATTTTTAAAAGCTAAGTTTTGAGAACATGGAATCAGCTGTGTCCCATTTTGGTGATTGATTTTACTTGTTTTAAATAATCTTTGTTCTCCATTTATGTTGTTAATGTTGTAAGGTGTGAGGAGATATTTTGTTATGTGTGTTTTTCTTCAGTGGTGTCAACATAAAAGTCTACATTCGGCCTTCAGGACCTGTCAATGTCACTGTGTTTCCAAAAGAGGAAGGTAAAGCATGAAGTTTACTACAGTCACTCCTGACAATAGTAATAAAAAAGTTATAATCAAAAACAGTTAATGAAGTGCGCTGGGAGCATGGAGCACTGGGCTAAAAGTTCATGAACATGGCACCAACTGTTTTCAGAAGGGATGTTAAATGAGCCCTTTTCTTTAAACCATGCTCAATTTAGTGGGGTCAACAAATACAACTAATGCTTCATTTGGACATAACTAGTATTCAGTCTCTCAGGAGAAATTATAGTTATTTATACCTTGGATATCTATCATGGGTTTTATTGACAATAACAAAAACATGAAAAAGCCCCACCCTTGTCCTTTAACTTCTTCTCAGGTGAACCAGAGGTGAAAAACAGCGGTGTGAAGTCTCGACCCTCTGGCTATTACTACCAGGGTGTTTGGCGAGCACTAGATGGCACCACAGTTCAACAATTCAGCACCACCTCTATCAGTCAGTGTCTGAAAGGCAAGGTGGTCCACATGTATGGAGACTCCACCGTCAGGCAATGGTTTGAATTCCTCAATGCAGCACTACCAGGTACCTGATCCACAATAATTTATTGAAATACATTTTTGAAATTATTATTTAATAATTTTTTATTCTGCAGCTTAATCTGTTCCCTCTGTAATACTTTTAGATCTGAAGGAGTTTAACCTGCACAGCCCAAAGCAATTTGGACCTTTCATGGCCTTAGACTATGCAAACAACATATTAGTGACATTCCGCTGCCATGGTCCCCCTCTCTATTTTGCCGACGTCCTAACCAGTGAGCTTCGTTACATTGCCAATGAATTAGATGGCTTAAATGGAGGCACCAACACTGTCATAGTTTTTGGCATCTGGACTCACATTGGTACTTTCCCCATTGAGATCTACATCCGGAGGCTGCAGAGGATCCGTAGGGCGGTGGTGCGGCTGCTGGACAGAGCTCCAGGCACGCTGGTCTTCATACGGACCGGGAACCCCAAAGCATTGAAGTTTCCCGAGATCTTTATCAGCAGCGACTGGTTTTCACTGCAGCGTGATAAGGTGCTCAGAGCCATGTTCAAAGGACTGAATGTTCATCTGATTGATGCCTGGGAGATGGTCGTTGCCCACCACCTGCCACACAGCCTCCACCCTCAACCTCCCATTATCAAGAATATGATTGATGTTCTCTTGTCCTACACGTGCCTTCAAAAGGGCAGCTAGATGTGGGATTTAATGTTAGCTGAGTTGCCATGTTATCACTGTGTGACGCCCGTGCACAGACTAGAGAAACTTCAATGTTTGCAATGTATTTTAATCAGAGAATGTTGAGTTAACACAAACAAAACAAGCCGGATGGAAAGCAAATGCAAGCCAGCTTGGGGTTGGGTATTATATATATTATAAAGTAATGCTGAATGATCACACTTTACACATCCAACCTTATTACTCCCCCGTCTCTTTGGATGGTCAAGCAGCATTTCAGGAGATGCAGAAAATCTGTTTTGACTCAGCTAACCTGACTTTGTGGAAAGGTAACAAAATTCCCTTACCAGCACCTCTAAAGATCACTGATTAACACTTTATATCATGTATGATTCAATACGAAAATGTGAGTGTAAAAATGACAATTTGTGGTAATGGGAACAGTGACTTTCATTAGTGTGCAGCCAAGGTTGTGTTCTTTCTGACAGTAAGTTTAACTAAAACATGTTTCATGCACTCCTGGCATGGTTAATACAGTGGATACAGAAAGCCACAGCGTTTCACTTTTTCCACATTTTACGTTACAGCCGTTCTCTGTCCTCAAAATTTTACACATAATGCCCCATTATGACCACGTGAAAAAAGTTTTCTTGAGAGTTTTGAAAATGTATTAAAATTAAAAAACAAAGAAATCACATTTACGTAAGTATTCACAGCCTTTACCATGAAGCTTAAAATAGAGCTCAGGTGCATCCTGTTTCCACTGATCACCCTTGAGATGTTTCTACAGCTTAAATGGAGTCCACCTGTGGTAAATCCAGTTTATTGGACATGATTTGGAAAGGCACACACCTGTCTATATAAGGTCCCACAGTTGACTGCATGTCAGAGCGCAAACGCCAAGCATGAAGTAAAAGGAATTGTCTGTAGAACTCAGAGACAAAATTGTCTCGAGGTACAAATCTGTTGAAGGATACAGAAAAACATCTGCTGCTTTGAATGTCCCAATGAGCACAGTGACCTCCATCATTTTTAAATGAACCACCAGGACTCTTCCTAGAGCTGGCCGGCCGTCTAAATTGAGCAATCGGGGGAGAAGGGCGTTGGTCAGGGAAGTGACCAAGAACCCGATGGTCACTCTGTCAGAGCTCCAGCGTTCCTCCGTGGAGAGAGGCGAACCTTGCAGAAGGACAACCATCTATGCAGCAATCCACCAATCAGGCTGTATGGCAGAGTGGCCAGGCAAAAGCCACTCCTTAGTCAAAGGCACAAGGCAGCGCATCTGGAATTTGCCAAAAGGCACCTGAAGGACTCTCAGACCATGAGAAACAAAATTATCTGGTCTGATGAGACAAAGATTGAACTCTTTGGTGTGAATGCCAGGCGTCATGTTTGGAGGGAAACCAGGCACTGCTCATCACGAGGCCAATACCATCCCTACAGTCAAGCATGGTGGTGGCAGCATCATGCTATGGGGATGTTTTTCAGCAGCAGGAACTGGCAGACTAGTAAGGATAGAGGGAAAGATGAATGCAGCAATGTACAGAGTCATCCTGGATGAAAACCTGCTCAGGAGTGCTCTTGAACTCAGACTAGGGCGACGGTTCATTTGTCAGCAGGACAACGACCCCAAGCACACAGCCAAGATCTCAAAGGAGTGGCTTCAGGACCACTCTGTGATGCCGTTTTTTGAACCTGCTTTGTGAAACAGGCCCGAGGTCTATACCTTGTCCTTTTAGTAAACAAACTAAACAATCTTTTTTTATCTTATTTACATGACGGCATGTCATTTTTGTCTCATTTACAATTTTCATTTTGCTCTCTCTAGAGTGGAGTTAAGATAAAAGACGGCGTCAATAGTAAGTGTCTGCAGACTCGGAGACCTGCAGATTCAGACCCGCGCGTTCAGGCCCCTTGTGGTTTTTTGACAGTGCCACCTACTGGTTGACTGTAAAACTGACTGTGCAGCAGTCTGGACCCTTATGGATTTTAGACAGGGCAAAATCCAAATTAAACACCAAGATGTAATTGTTTGTGAACTTTGGATTGCTTTAAAAAAAGATTTTGGACTAAATTAATAACTTCAGTGTGGTGATTTTTTTATTGACACCAAAAAACCCAAAGAAAAATATCCAAACGTGGCAAAGCAAAAGTAGCAGGATTATTTACAACAGGAAGGAGAGAAAAAATATTTACAAGACACAGAGGAAAAATATCTACAACCGAATTTTACAGCAGCTACTAAGACCCACATGTCTCTCAGCCGAATGCTCCCCCTGTCATGAGCTCTCTCTCTCTGCCTGGCAACTCACTAATTGTACTCATCAGCTTCACCTGTCTCTGCTCTGCTCCCGTTTACCTGCCAGCTGCAGTGCATTTCCCACTCACCACCTCCAGCATAAAGAGTCATGCTTTTCAGCTCGGCCTTGTCAGACCGTCTGCGAAGTTGCTTCTGTATCGTGCTTCACTGGCTTTACTCCCTGACTCCTGTACAACCCGGACCTGCCTGTAAACCTGCCTGATCTTCTGCCCCGGAAAACCCGACCTGCCTTCGCCCCTGAACCTGCCTGATCTTCTGCCCTGGTAAACCCGACCTGTCTTCGCCCCTGAACCTGCCTGATCGTCTGCCCTGGAAAAACCGACCTGCCTTCGCCCCTGAACCTGCCTGATCTTCTGCCCTGGTAAACCCGACCTGTCTTCGCCCCTGAACCTGCCTGATCGTCTGCCCTGGAAAACCCGACCTGCCTTCTCCTCTGGACCTGTATGATCTTCTGCCCCGGAATTCCAGCTCCTCTGCAGGCCAGCTTGGACGCTCCACCACCACCTGCACGAGACGTCTCTGGGGAACACACACACACAGGCTCACGACATCGCCCTCCCTTTCCCTCTCTGGAACCCTCAATAAAACTCTTAAAACGTGACGCACTTGTGGTCCTCATCTGTCTGGTCCGTGACAGTACGGTCTGACCAGCATGGACCCAGCGCACGACACACCCAGCATGGAACCCACCGACTCTGAACCACCGACTGCCATGCAGCGCCTCGAACATGCAGAGGGAGCGATGCAACGGATGGCTGGAGACATCTCATCGTTGATTCAGCTCGGTCACCAACAACAACAGCATATCCAACAGCAGCAACAACAGCTAGCCCAGGTCCTGCTAATGCTCACAAACCTGACCTCTCCGTCTGCTCATGACCCCTCCCCAGCTACACCTGCAACTGCACCTGCTCTGTCTGCGCCTTCTCTCCTCTCTGCCCCAGCACCTCTTCAGCATTCAATTGTTCCAGACCCCAACGCTCCAGCTCCCTGTGCGCCTGAGCCAAGGATCGGCAACCCAGAACGTTTCGATGGCACCCCGGCTCATGTACGGGCATTCTTAACCAGCTGCCGGGTCCAGTTTTCGCTACAGCCCAGGACCTTCGCCACAGAGGGGGCCAAAGTGGGGTACGTCATTACACACCTAACGGGCCGGGCTCGACTGTGGGGAACCGCTGAGTTTGACCGGCAGACCCCAGCTTGTGCTTCCTTCGATGCCTTCGTCGAGGAGATGTTAATGGTGTTCGACCTGGGCTCATCAACAGCGGAGGCGTCCAGGGAACTGATGACCATCCGCCAAGGGAACCGGACTGTGGCGGACTACTCCATTGATTTCCGAACCCTGGCAAGGCGCAGCTCATGGAACGGGGCCGCACTAGTGGATGCCTTCCTTCACAGCCTGGCGGATTATGTGAAGAATGAACTCGTCTCGCATGACCAACCCTCAACACTCGATGAGGCCATCGCCCTTGCCGTTAGTATCGACCGTCGGATCCAGACATGTCGACGGGAGAAGGGACGCTCCAACCAGCCGTCTGTCCGCACTCTAAGTAATTCGGCTGCTCGGCCACCCTCTTCAGTCACTCCCCAGAGCCAGCTCGACCCGCCAGAACCCAGGGAGATTGGCCGTGCCTCTCTCACTCCTGCAGAGCGCCAGCGTCGCCTCTCGTCCAACCTCTGCCTGTACTGTGGGGCCAATGGTCATCGTGTCGCCACCTGTCCAGTAAAAGCCGGAGCTCATCGGATGTAGGAGGGATCCGGTTGAGCTCGATGATCACCCAACCCTCCACCAGCCGTAAGCCCCCGTTTCAAGTTCGACTTGTCCTCTCCGAAACCACCCATACTTTAGCAGCCCTGGTGGACTCCGGTGCCGAGGCTAACATCATGGACATCGAGCTGGCCCATCAGTTGGGGCTGGAGAGTCAACATCTGCCCTGTCCTGTCCCAGCCCGAGCTCTGGATGGCCATCTCCTTGGCACAGTCACCAGCGTCACTGCGCCCATCTCAATGTTGCTCTCAGGTAACCACCATGAAACTATCCGTTTTCACCTGCTCCGCTCCCCAGGCCAACCCCTCATCCTGGGTTACCCATGGCTTCGCCAGCATAACCCCCACCTTGACTGGACGACTGGGACAATCACTGAGTGGGGAAAGGACTGCCACCGGACCTGTTTGCGCTCTGCCATGCTACCCTCCTGTTCGGTACCCACCGATTCTGTCCCTGACCTCTCTAACGTCCCCACATGCTATCACGGACTCCAGGAGGTATTCAACAAGGCTAAGGCCACTTCACTGCCCCCACATCGGCCCTACGACTGTGCCATAGACCTCCGTCCAGGAACCGCTCCACCCAAAGGTGGCCTCTACTCTCTTTCTGCCCCCGAAAGAAGAGCCATGGAGGACTACATCAACAACTTCCTGGCAGCCGGAATCATCCGTCCGTCTTCTTCCCCTGCTGGTGCTGGCTTCTTCCCTGTGGGGAAGAAAGATGGGTCCCTCCGTCCCTGCATCGACTACCGGGGCTTAAACGACATCACCATCAAGAACCAGTATCCTCTTCCCCTGCTCACCTCTGCCTTCGAGTTGCTCCAGGGAGCCACGGTCTTCACCAAGCTTGACCTGAGGAATGCTTACCACCTCGTGCGGATAAGGGAGGGAGATGAGTGGAAGACGGCATTTAACACCCCCACTGGCCATTACGAGTACCTGGTGATGCCATTCGGTCTCTCCAACGCCCCAGCAGTGTTCCAGACTCTGGTCAATGATGTCTTACGGGACATGCTGAACAAGTTCGTCTTTGTGTACCTGGACGACATCTTGATCTTCTCCCGTACCCTGTCCGAACACACCCGCCATGTCCAGCTAGTCCTCAATCGCCTCCTGGAGAACTCCCTATATGTCAAGGCAGAGAAGTGTGAATTCCATGCTCGGTCTGTGGCCTTCCTGTGATACATTGTGGCAGAGGGGAGCATCCAAATGGATCCAGCCAAGGTCTCTGCTGTGACTTCATGGCCTTTACCAGAAAACAGGAAGAAGCTTCAGCAGTTCCTCGGGTTTGCCAATTTCTACCGCAAGTTCATCCGAAACTACAGCACCGTTGCCTCCCCTCTTACCGCCCTGACTAGTCCCAAAGTGTCATTCTTCTGGACCTCGGCAGCCGACGACGCCTTCAGTATCCTAAAGTCACGCTTCACTTCTGCCCCCATCCTTCAGATGCCTGACCCAGATCGGCAGTTCATTGTAGAGGTGGATGCCTCTGATGTCGGCGTTGGCGCTGTGCTCTCTCAACGAGCGGCAGAGGATGTCAAACTCCACCCCTGTGCATTCTTCTCTCGTCGTAATTTTGTTCAGATGGCGAAAGTCGACATCGGCAACCGGGAGCTGCTGGCGGTCAAGCTCGCTCTGGAGGAGTGGCGCCACTGGCTGGAGGGCTCAATAGTTCCATTCCTGGTCTGGACCGACCATAAGAATCTTGAGTACATCCGCTCCGCCAAACGGCTGAACCCCAGACAGTCCCGCTGGGCTCTGTTCTTCACCCGCTTCGACTTTACACTGTCTTACCGTCCTGGGTCACGCAATACCAAGCCTGACGCCCTGTCCCGTCAGTTTCAGAGAGACGATATGCACACCAAGGAACCCGTGCCCATCCTGCCTGGTCCCTGTGTTGTTGCTGCCCTAACCTGGGATGTTGAACAGCAAGTACAGGAGGCTCTCCGCAACCACCCTGGACCCAGTTCATGTCCTGCAGACCGTCTCTTTGTCCCCGAAGAGTTGAGATCCCAGGTCCTACAGTGGGGACACAACTCCCGTCTTGCTTGCCACCCTGGATCCACTCGGACCTGCCATCTACTCACCCAGCGGTTCTGGTGGCCGTCTCTAAAGAAGGACGTTCGAGAGTTTGTTCGTGCCTGTCCCACCTGTAACCAGAACAAGTCTTCCAACCAGCCCCCAGCTGGCCTACTCCAGCCACTACCTGTGCCCTCACGACCTTGGTCGCATGTCTCTCTGGACTTTGTTACTGGCCTACCCCCATCTGACGGCATGACTGTCATCCTCACCATAGTGGATCGTTTTAGCAAGATGGCACACTTCGTCCCCCTTCGGAAGCTGCCATCTGCCAAGGAGACCGCCCAGGTGGTCCTAGACCACGCCTTCCAGGTACACGGGTTGCCAGGGGATGTTGTCTCGGACCGGGGCCCACAGTTCGCTTCCACCTTCTGGAAGGAGTTCTGCCATCTGCTGGGGGCCACAGTCAGTTTATCCTCTGGATTTCACCCCCAGTCCAATGGCCAGTCAGAGCGAGTAAACCAGGAGCTAGAGAAGGCACTCCGTTGCGTGGCATCTTCCAACCCCCGGGCCTGGGCAAAACAACTGACATGGGTGGAGTATGCACACAACTCTCTCACCTGCTCTGCAACTGGCATGTCACCCTTCCAGTGTGTGTATGGCTACCAACCTCCTCTCTTCGCCAGCCAGGAGGGGGAGGTCACCTGTCCATCAGCCCTGGCCTATGCTCGACAATGTCGCCGTACCTGGTCTCAGGCCCGCGCCACACTCCTCAGATCTGCCACCAGCTACGCCATCGGGGCCAACCGTCGGAGGACTCCGGCACCGACCTACCAGGTGGGCCAGAAGGTGTGGTTGTCGGCCAAGGACCTGCCACTCAGAGTTGAGTCACGAAAGCTGGCTCCACGGTTCCTTGGTCCATTCCCCATCCAGAGGATCATCAGTGCAACTGCTGTCCGGCTCCAACTACCCAGGTCCATGAGAGTGCACCCCACATTTCATGTCTCCCAAGATAAAGCCAGTTCACGAGAGCCCGCTGGTTCCGGCTACACCCCCTCCTCCTCCTCCGCGTCTCGTAGACGGAGGTCTGGTCTACTCCGTCCGGCGATTGCTTCGGTCCAGGCGACGGGGCAGAGGAATTCAGTACCTGGTGGACTGGGCAGGTTACGGCCCAGAGGAGAGGACCTGGGTGCCTGCCAGACGGATTGTGGATCGGACTCTCATCTCCGAGTTCCATCGTCAGCATCCTGACCAACCCTCTGTCAGGCGTGGCCGCCCAAGGGGCCCCCAACATGTTACCTGCCCGACACCTGACGCTGGGCCGGACCCGGCACCTGACCTGGATTCTGACCAATCAGAGGAATTCTGACCCTCCTCCGGCTCCCCCTTCCGCCCGCCCGGCTTGGTGATGCTTCTTGGGGACTTCTGGGGCCGTCCCTTAGGGGGGGGGGGGTTCTGTCATGAGCACTCTCTATCTGCCTGGCAACTCACTAATTGTACTAATCAGCTTCACCTGTCTCTGCTCTGCTCCCGTTTACCTGCCAGCTGCAGTGCATTTCCCACTCACCACCGCCAGCATAAAGAGTCATGCTTTTCAGCTCGGCCTTGTCAGACCGTCTGCGAAGTTGCTTCTGTATCGTGCTTCACTGGCTTTACTCCCTGACTCCTGTACAACCCGGACCTGCCTGTAAACCTCCCTGATCTTCTGCCCCGGAAAACCCGACCTGCCTTCGCCCCTGAACCTCCCTGATCTTCTGCCCTGGTAAACCCGACCTGTCTTCGCCCCTGAACCTGCCTGATCGTCTGCCCTGGAAAACCCGACCTGCCTTCGCCCCTGAACCTGCCTGATCTTCTGCCCTGGTAAACCCCGACCTGTCTTCGCCCCTAAACCTGCCTGATCGTCTGCCCTGGAAAACCCGACCTGCCTTCTCCTCTGGACCTGTATGATCTTCTGCCCCGGAATTCCAGCTCCTCTGCAGGCCAGCTTGGACGCTCCACCACCACCTGCACGAGACGTCTCTGGGGAACACACACACACAGGCTCACGACATCGCACTCCCTTTCCCTCTCTGGAACCCTCAATAAAACTCTTAAAACGTGACGCACTTGTGGTCCTCATCTGTCTGGTCCGTGACACCCCCCAAGTGAGCAAAGCTTCCTTTATATATACCCTTTGGCCCCGATTATCACAGCACAGGGGTTTCAACACATAAACAGGAAAACAGAATACTCAAACACAAAAACCCAATAATCTTTTAGTTCACAATGTTGCACTAACAACCCTCCATATGGCTGTGCCATTGTTCACACAAAACATCTCAATACTTCATACATTCATCTTAAATCATAATATTAGTATAGTCCGTGGTCAGCTGACCCATTGAAGCACGCCTGTGTGTGTGTGTGTGTGTGTGTGTGTGTGTGTGTGTGTGTGTGTGTGTGTGTGTGTGTGTGTGTGTGTGTGTGTGTGTGTGTGTGTGTGTGTGTGTGTGTGTGTGTGTGTGTGTGTGTGTGTGTGTGTGTGTGTGTGTGTGTGTGTGTGTGTGTGTGTGTGTGTGTGTGTGTGTGTGTGTGTGTGTGTGTGTGTGTGTGTGTGTGTGTGTGTGTGTGTGTGTGTGTGTGTGTGTGTGTGTGTGTGTGTGTGTGTGTGTGTGTGTGTGTGTGTGTGTGTGTGTGTGTGTGTGTGTGTGTGTGTGTGTGTGTGTGTGTGTGTGTGTGTGTGTGTGTGTGTGTGTGTGTGTGTGTGTGAAGTTAAGACCAATCCCTGACAAAACACCAACGTTGTGAGGACATTTTGCCCGGTCCTCACAAAGAAAATGCAGTAATAGCCTCCTTTGACCCTAATGACTTATCTGTGTAAGTTTCAGCAAATGTCCTCAGAGACATAGTAAACCCTGAAATCTGTGTTAAACACAGCTCCCCCTATGGACACACACTGCTACTGCAGGTACAATTTTACTATGACGCTCGACAGGCATATGATTTTCTGATTGGCTGATGCAGGGGATTTTTGTGATTGGCTGTTGGCAGTCTTGTGACAGGGTGTATGTGTGCATGCACATGAACAGGAGCCAGACACAAGAGTATAAGGCTGTTAGGGGATTTAAATGTAACAAGACATTATATATATATATATATTAAACATATATATATGTTTAAAAATATACATGTTTAAAAGTTATATATGTGTTTAATATATATATATATTAAACATTTATATATGTTTAAAAATATATATGTTTAAAATATATAAATGTATGTTTAATATATATATATTAAACATGTGTATTTTTAAACATGTATATATATGAATGTGTATATATATATGGTATATATATGTGTGCATATATATATATATATATATATATATATATTTAAAAGTAAATGACACAAATAGAGGGCTTTAAAAGTAGTCCATAATCACTAATACAATTAATACTGATAATAAATAATAATAATAATAAAAAATCATATTTGATAATTAGAAATAATAACTAATACTGTAGTCTCTAATGACATGTTAACAACTAATTAACTTTACATCTAATACAGCAGGCACACTGAACTGGTGCATTTAGAGTAAAGCCACATTCACCACTAGTTGCAGCAACTTTACTTAGTCATTTAGAGTTTTGGTTGATTTTAATAGTGATTCTTAATATGATGACAAACTGATGCCTCTGATCACCACTTTCAACTGTAGCGACGTTTCCTTTCTTCTCTTCTTACACATTTTTTATCTTGCCAATATCTGCTGCTCTTTGTAGTTTCGCCTTGGTGTCTTGCACTCTCTCTGCGTTTCCACAGATCTCTCCAGAGCTCCATCCCTCTGCACCAACTGTTGCCTGCATCACATCCTTCTCCCTGCTTCTAAACCAGCCTGCCCTCCCTCCCTCCCTGCTTCTAAACCAGCCTGCCCTCCCTCCCTCCCTGCTTCTAAACCAGCCTGCCCTCCCTCCCTCCCTGCTTATGAGCCATAAACTCACCTGCTCACCATCATCCCCATTAAGATGGCCATTTCACCCTGCTTTCCCTGAATGTGACCCAGTCTGCCCAACAGGAGCTGCCTTCATCAGCTCTTCTTGCCTGCACTGTCCCATTTTCATGTCCCTCCATATTCTATGTTGTAAATTGTTTTCTTTTTTTCATACAACATATTGTATTTTGCATGTCTCCCTGTTGGGCAAGGGATCACTCCTCTGTTTCTCATCCTTAGGGTTCTTCTATCAAATATGGGCTATTAAAGAAAAACACTTGTAATCCCTAAAATATCAGCCACTTTGCCTGTTTCTCAGTATTTGTACCTTTACCCATCACCTACTTTGTCTACTGCTCGCTAACCTGCTCCCAAGATCTATAAGGCCTAATTTAACTATGAGCCCTGATAGTTGACCTGTCTGTGTGCATTGCCTTTTGTCTGTTTTTAGACCTCAAACAGCGGATCAGCACCAGTGTCTGTTTTAAGAGTTCACAGCCAAGGAGAGCTCTAAAGCTGGGGTAGGGGTAAAACTTAGCAAGCTGTTGAGTTTTTTCAAATTAACTCCAAAGGCAGGTTTTCACTGTCAAAGTGAGGTGGCAGATCTAATTTTGAATTACAGTATCATGAACTCAAAGATAAATTATAATTATACAAAAAATATAAAATACAATTTTCTCAAATGGCAAAAAAACATGATTGTAAGATGTGAATTTGATATAAAACATGTAAAACTCTCAGTTAAAAACAAACAGCATAGATTAAAGAGCAAAGATCTGCAGGGATCTTTCTCTTAACTCAAGCTGAATTCATGCAATATTATGTGGTCCCTGCAGGGTCAAGTGAGGTCAGACAAGCAGACAGAGCTGTGAGGGTGGGGGAGGGGCGGCACCAGTTTGCACCTGCAGTTCTCTCGGCAGCTAAGCTGCATTCAGGGAAATGGGAATTTTGACCACTTCACTAAAAGCAGGTGATTAAAATTGAATTTGTCAATAGTATCACTGAACTCGCTCTGTTTTGTTTAAAGGAGCATGCTTTTGACTTTTTCAGTGGTTTGAGAAACATTTTCACTCAACTATGGTGGTTCACCACTCTTAAATAGAAAAGCTACACACCAAGAAAACTACAGTCCTTTATCTTGTTACTTATCTGTTCGTCAGGGATCCATGCATTGTAGCAATCACACAAGCCTAAATGAAACTAATAAAATAATGGTCATAAGCTAGCAAAACCAAGATCAGAGCAAATGAGCAAACATGGAGGGAGCAGCGAAGAGCTCAGTAGGCTACCACTGAAGGCCACAATAGAAAACAGATCCATTCTATGACAACCTCATGATAAAGACAATAACAACCTTATGACAACATGAACCTTACAGCTCTCTTCAGCTGCAGCATCAATAACGAAGGGTTGGGGTAGTCATCCTTTTCTGGATATTGACCTCTAACAACTGCTGTTTTCTAATAACTCGCCAACACTTTGACTAAGAAAGCTGAAATTACAGTATGTGTATCAGGGCATCAGGATCATCCACTGTCAAACTTTCAGACCTGTGCGACCTTCAGAAGTGTCAAAGGTCACCATTTAGGGTCAAATCGGACATCTTACAACTGCCCTTTTTTAATAACATGCTAACGCTTTGGGCTGGAAGGCTGAAATTACAGTATGTTCATCAGACCACCACGGACATGTACGTGCTCATCTCAGGCCCCTGAACCACATTTAACAATTTCAGACCTGCACGACTTTTAGAAGAAGACTCAAAGGGTGTAAAGATGTAAAGGTCTGACAGCTCCTGGTTTTTAAGATTTCAAACAGCCAATTAAGAAAACTGCTGGGATTTGTTTTTCTTTCCCACTGGATTATTATTCAGTGACCTCTGAGGGTCTTCTACTCCGACTTTGGGGTCCGTGGAGTCAAAGGTCACTGAGCAGCAGCCAAAAGACACTTTATTCAAAACACCATGCAAAAAAAATACAATTTCTTTAATAACTTGCAAACGCTTTGACCAAGAGGGCTGAAACTACAATATGTTCATCAGACCACTATGGGCATACACTGTGGAAAGTTTCACACCTGTGCAACCTTCATAAGTGTCAAAGGTCACCAATCTGTGTGAAATCTGACCTTTAAGCTTATTTTCTTTAATAATTCTTAGGTTTTGATAAAGGGACATAGAATTTTAGTATGTTGCATGTCAGATGGCCTCCTATCGGAAACGTCTGGTCCCATTGCGATTGGACCCCCGTGGAGCTACTTGGCTTTCCAAAGGGCCTACAGAGTTGGGTCTTGGGGGGATTCATTTGGATCTTGCCACAAGTCTACAGGCCAAGTTCCAAGTGATTTGGTCCAACTTTGTGGAGATGGCGGGTGTGGGAATGCAAATGTTCAAAGCCCCGCCTTTCCTTAAGTACACGTCCGATCGGCACTGAACAAACGTGTACGCGCTTGTCCCAGGCCCCTGAACCACATATTACAATTTCAGACCTGCACGACTTTTAGAAAAAGACTTTCTCCAAAATGACCAGCCAGCTCAGAGGGTGTAAAGATGTAAAGGTCTGACAGCTCCTGGTTTTTAAGATTTCAAACAGCCAATTAAGAAAACCGCTGGGATTTGTTTTTCTTTCACACTGGATTATTATTCAGTGACCTCTGAGGGTCTTCTACTCCGACTTTGGGGTCCGTGGAGTGAAAGGTCACTGAGCAGCAGCCGAAAAGACACTTTATCCCCAAAACCATGGGGAAAATACAATTTCTTCAATTACTGACCAACGATTTGACCAAGAGGGCTGAAATTACAGTATGTGTAATAGGGCATCAGGACCATACACGGTGCAAACTTCAGACCTGTGTGACCTTCAGAAGTGTCAAAGCACCACCTAGGTTCATACTGTTCAGCCGTTCTTTTTTAATAACAGGCCAATGCTTTGGGCTGGAAGGCTATGTTACAGTATCTTCATCAGACCATCAGGGGCATACGCTGTGCAAACTTTCAGACCTGTGCAACCTTCACAGAGGTCAACTTTCCCTGTAAAATCTGAGGATTTTAGTCTTAATTTCTGGACTAAATGACCAAGACTGTGATGCACCAAGCTGAACTCTTAGTATGGTGTCCAGAGTCTGTAGGAGATTGTTTGTGCACAGTTTCAGAGCTCTGGGACATTCAGAAGGGTTAAAAATGGGCAAAAGCAATGCTCTTGTTTCTGACTTCATAGAACATCTATTTTAATAGCATCTATTTAATAACTTCCACAAGCTTTGGCCTATCAGGCTGAACGTTTGAAAGTGTCAAAGAATACTGATCAGTGTGAAATCTGAATCTTTTGACCCCATTTCCTTGAATAAATCACCAAGGCTTTGAGATGGGGAGCTGAGATGTGGATCTATTGTTCAGAGCATGAGGGACATTGCATATCTAGAATTTTAGACCTGTCAGACTTTCAGAAGGATCACAATTGACTGTCCAGGGTTGCTTCAGGCCTCTGAGGCCTACAATTGGAAGCCTTAGTATTTAATAACCTCCACACACTTTGGCCTATCAGGCTGAAAGTTTGATATGTTTATCAGGGGGCAAGGGCCCCATCCACTATGTGCAGTTTCAAACCCGTGCAACCTTCACAAGTGTCAAAGATCACCGATCAGTGGTAAATCTGAGAAACATTGAGGCTGTGTTTGTGTTGAGAGCACGAAACTGAGATGTGCGTCCGTCCCGTGCCCCGTGCTTTAGGGTCCTTGTCCCCCCTCCAGGCCCGTTTGTACTCACACTACCTGGGCCTCGGAGAATGCTTCTGGCTGCCTATACGTCATCACGCCGTAACACATCACACGCATTGATAACGTCATGGCATATGTCCCAACAGGCGCACAGGAAATGTCCTCAGAACCGCCGTAGGCCTCGTACATGTGCGCACGCTCGTGCTCGTACACGTGCAAACGTGCTTCACTAAAGCCCACCTCTCCCAAACGGGCCGTGGACGGCAAGCGTGCCGCTCCTAGACGCGGTACGGTTGCACTCACACTGGTCAAAGGAACCAGACTTTAGCCGTGACACGTGCTGGGGCACGGTACGGAGTCACAGTGGGAGGGCGTCCTGAGTAGAGGACTTAAGTTAGGAGAGTGGATGAAACTTAAGCTGTTCTAGTTTTTACTTTAAAAATGAAAAAATATGATAAAATATCATATAATAGATTTTTATATTATATAAATAGAATTAAAGAAATTAAAAAAATATATAAATATACATACATTAAATCTAAAATATTTTTGGGAAATATCACAAAATATGTAACTGTAAGATATGTGTTTAATACAAATTATGTAATACCCTTGGTTCAAAACAAACAGCATAAATTAGAGAGCAAAGCTCTGCAGGGATCTTTCTCTCAACTCAAGCTGAACTCATGCAACATTACCCCTCCCCCACCCACACACACAGAGCTGTGCACACCTGGCAGCTGCATTCATGAGAAATGGGGATTTGTACTATTTCACCTACAAGTTGCTGAGTAATAGAATGTCTCTGGAAATATTTAATTGAATGTCTTGGACTGCTGAACCACCGTAGATATTATGAACATTTCAAGATAATATAATGAGTATGACTCCTTTGGAGACCACAAAAGAAAAAGAAAAATGTAATATGAAGCTTCAAAAAAAGATTCTGCACTTTCCCGACGTCTGTGAATGCATCATTGAAATCAAGGCTCATCAGCGCAAGCTGCGTCGGCTGGAGAGACTCAGACAGCGGCACGAGGACAGCGAGCGACGCTACGAAGAGCAAATTAAAGTCAAAAACAAAGAACAGCAAGAGCAAACACAACAACTTTTACAGGTAAGACTTTTTTAACCAGCCACTCATGTTCTGACTCTGCCTTTCTGTCTGTCTCCGTGTCAAAGCTTTGTAGCTAGCTTTAGCATTAACTTAGCTTTCCTTGTCCGTCGACCTCGTGTCATGTTAAGTTCAAAGTTAATGTTAGAAATGCATGGATACTACATTTTTCCAAAAACAAGCAGCGTATGAGTGCTTGCATTCAGTATGTTTTTCTTGTACATAGGTGCAGTTTCACTGCAGTACAAACTTACATTTAATATACTTATCATATCGCCTACATGACATGTTAAATTAAAGAGGAACTATAATTCAGGTCACTTTACTGCATTTTGCAATGATGCAGGCGATAAATCAATACATGGAGCGTGGATAATGTTATATATATATATATATATATTAGGGATGCTCGATATTGGCTTTTCTGCCGATATCCGATATTGTCCAACCCTTAATTTCCGATACCGATATCACCCGATACCGATATCACCTGATACCGATATATGCAGCCTTTTTACACCAAAATTCATCACATATCACCTATTATGGAATTAACACATTATGCCTAATTTTATTGTGATGCCCCACTGGATGCATACATAAATGCAACACGGCTTTTCAAATGTAAACACAGTCTGTCCAAAATAAGTTATTGAAAAAAGTGCCATTCATTTAATTGTTTGTGTTTTTAGAGAGAATATTTTGCCTCAAACAACACAACAGACAACATCACAACAAGGAAGATGCATATCTTCAGTCCAGAGTAGTAAACAAACTTAGTTTTCTTTTTCCAGACTGAGTAACCGGCCGTATCTTGACAAATAATACAATCAATAAATCAGCAGTTAAGCTCAACATGCTAACCTGTATTGGATCTAATGGATACAGCACCAGAAATTACCTTCTCGACGTGACCGTAAACAATGCTGTGCAATTCGGGTCAGCACTGGTCTGAGAAATACTTGTGACTGGGCGTTATACAGACATAACGGGGCTCGAGGAACTCCACACGTTTGGTGAATCCGGCATCCTGAACGATAGAAAAAGTTCTTTTCTCGGTGTCGGCTGTTGCTTCTTTTCATCACTTTGCTGCACAGATGTAGCGTTTAACTCCGCATGATTCTTCTTGAGGTGAGTGATCAAATGTGATGTATTAAAGGAAGACGCCTTGTTTCCTCCTCTCATAACTAACGCCTTGCAGTCATTGCAAAGCGCACATTTACTGTTAATAGGTGACACTTGGAAATACTTCCAAACCACGGACATCTCATGCACCGGGAGAGCAAGCTTGTTAGCCACGGTTAGCAACCTACGAGTGAAGCGTGTTGTTGTTATACGTCATCAAGCACGCGCCTGTAAACGGCCCGTGTTGCATTCAGGTACACTCGGAAATGCTGAAGCCTACGGCCCGTGTTGCATTCAGGTACACTCGGAAATGCTGAAGCCTACAGAACTAACATCGGTTGTAAAAACCCGATACCGATAATTCCCGATATTACATTTTTAACTCAATATCGGCCGATAATATCGGTGGGCCGATATTATCGGACATCCCTAATATATATATATGTATGTATGTATGTATGTATGTGTGTGTGTTGCTTGTATGCTTATGCAGTCTTAACCATTATAAAGAATAGATTGAGGGTAACCTGTCCCTCGTTTTTATGTTTAGCCTCTGTAGGATAATCCATATAGATAATGTTATTGATTAATAGAATACAGTGTTTTGCCTTATTTAATTGCTTTAATCAAAGAAATGTGTTTGCAAATATACTAATCGTGATTTACTGATGTGCTTACTAAATACAATATTTGTAGTGGAGATCTTTTTGATTCAAGGTGTTGTTAAAATTGACCTCATGTGGTCAAGCATTTTTTTCTTATTTGAACTCTTCAAATCATTGAATTTGAGTTTTTCTATGTCTGAGCTTTGTTTACTGGTATATTTAATATTCTACTGTTTGCCACAGATGATGAAGAAAAAGGAAGAACAAGAGGAGGAGGAGGAAGAAGAAGACTGGGTATGTATTATTTTTGACCTGCATAAACTATAAAATGAAAAATATATTTGATGCTTTGTCCACACTTTTCCCCCCTGTTTTTTTGTATTTGACAGGTTCATGCCATAAAGTAGAGATGCACCGATCCTATACCTGGGTCGTATATCCGCTCTGATATTGACTAATCTCCAGCCATTCCTTTTTTATTAATATCAAACAGCAATACAGTTACAGCGATCTAATCACTTCAATTCTATGTTTGCAAAAGTGGTTTGGGTTTTATATTATATCTTAAAATATCGGTTTACATGGAAGTGTTATTTATGTAGTTTTGCTGCTAATGTTCACTTTGTTAACTGGTAATTAATATTAGGCACATTGATATACGTGTTAATTTGTTACCTTTTTTTACAAGGCTAAATGTTAATGTGAAGCCTGATGCCTTCACTCAAATGGACAGGTATACACTTGATTCATAGTAGTAGTATCAGATCAGTATCAGACATCAGACATCAGCCGATACGTTCAGCCCAGGTATCGGATTGGATCGCAAAAAACTTGATCGGTGCATCTCTACCATAAAGTTATTGTCTGAGTATTTTTGTCTCTAAATTTGAGTATTTTCTTTTCCTGTGAAAATGAATTTGGACTTTTGATGTCTCATCCATTACTGCAGAAATTCTGTCATTTCCCTTCTTCTTTCCTAAACACTTAACTGCTCTGAGATGGGTCAAGTTAGGAATTTTTCTTTTCAGATAAAAAGCAAAACAATATTAATTTATATTAAATGAAATAACAGTGAATGAAGAGAGGTCAACAATAACCTGACAGGATATTAAAAATGTATACAATAAAGTGTGTGTGGTAAATAAAGTTGTAAAATGTAAACTGATCAGTTAGCAACTCCATCAGCTGTCAGTGTTTTTATGACTAAATGTTGCTTTTGGAGGACAACTTGTGCTGTTTTGAAAATTTGTTCTAGTGTTTCGCTTAGAATATGACATTTTGAGGATAAAATTAACTTTTTGATCTGTTAAATTCTTTCAGGATGTCTGTGGTACAAAACCTACACTTACAAGACCGAGGAAAACTGGAAAACGTGCGGGTTCTGCCACCAAAGACTTAAATCCACATAAAGAACCCATTCAGAGAGATGAGCGTGATGGAGACAATATTGATGATAACAGTGCTGACACTGAGGATGACAAGGATGGAGGTGAGTGTAGGTCACATGGCATCACTGTGAAAACCTGCATTAAAGGGAACAAAAGAAAATGGGATAAGAAACATTATTGTATGTTTTGAAAAAAACATCAATCCAAGATGGCAAGACATCTAATCTGGAAACATAGCAGTGAAAAAGAAGTGGCACAGGTGATATGTCTTCCAGCAAAGTCCAAGAAACGGACTCAAATGTTAGAACAACTTTGCCGAAGGGGTGATTTCTATCATAACATTACTGTGTTACAAGAGGGGAATGGTGAAATTGTCACCTACAGACAACCATCCGAACATACAGATGTAGAAAATTACTCGCCTTGCAACATGTGTTATGGTTTCTTCTTAAAAACTGAGCTTTGGAGACATGAAAAAGTGTGTCGGAAAACAATGACTTTGTCACCTGAGTCCAAGAAAAGAAGACGAGGTCAAAGTGCTGCTTCATCCCTTCTCCCGTATATAGGACAGTCATCACAAAGATGCTCTGCAATTCTCAGCAGGATGGTTATTGATATAATTTCAAGTGAAGTTAAAAATGACCCTCTGATTTGTGAATTTGGTGATAGACTGCTTGAAAAACATGAAAATGTTCGGACAAGGGATCGCTATGTGAGCCAAAAGATGAGGGACTTGGGTAGATTTCTACTGGCTGCCAAGTCCCTGGACAGAAAAGTGAAATCCCTTCAAGATGTTTTGGTTCCATCAAAGTTTTCCTTAGCGGTAGCAGCAGCCCAAAAAACATCTGGTTTCACCAACTCGGCGCATAAATACAACGCACCATCTCTTGCTTTAAAATTGGGGCACTCACTGAAGGCAGTATGTGACATCGTGATAGGACAACATGTAAAGGCTGAAGATGAATCGGCTGCCAGCCGAGTGAGGAACTTTTTGGGCTTAGTTGCTGCAGTGTGGGACCTGTATGTGTCACGCCATGCACGAACAAACCTAGAAGAAGAAAGATGGAACAAAAGAGAAATGATTCCACTCACAGAGGATGTCATGAAGCTTCATAAAATGTTGAAGTCCACAGAGGAGGAGGCAAAAGACAAGCTCCTGAATGGACCAAACCCAACAGCTTACAAGACACTCAGCGAGTGCCTTCTTGCCCAAATCATCCTCTTCAACAGAAGACGCCAAGGTGAGGCAGCAAAAATGCCTCTGGTGACATACAGAGACAGAGCCACAGAGGAACCAAATGAAGACATCATGAAGTGCCTCTCAAAGCTAGAACAAGATCTGAGTCATGAGTTCACTCGGTTAGTAGTCAGAGGGAAGAGAGGCCGTAAGGTGCCCCTGCTTCTCACAAAAGAGATGACATCCTCACTTGACTTCCTCATTGGAAAAAGGGGCGGAGAGAATGATATTCTGGAAAGCAACAAGTACGTTTTTGCGAGACAGAATTTGCAACATATGACTAGCAGACTCTGCAAGTATATGACCAAGGACTGTTAAGCCAAATGTGGGTCTATTAACTTGCAGAAGCTTTTGTAAAAACTAACATGGCCGTAGGACACATGGCTTGTATATCTAGCACATGAGGACGTGCCCAAATATTGCTCCCAAATTCACAGAAGTCAGTTGAGACCAGCTTCTCAATATGTAAAGGCTCATAACCTAACATCTAGCCTCAAGAGCCTTAAATGCAAAAAATATTCAGTCGATCTCCAAGTGGCATCGAACAGGAACAGAAGATTCACAGAGACCCTACCATCCAGCATTCTGAAGTCCAACCCTCTATCATCTTTCCCCAGAAGAAACCAGACAGGCCAAGTAAATTAATAAATTGTACAGTTGTAAAATTACTACAACACACAAGAAACATCAGCAACATGTTTATTTAACTCAAGTGAACTTCACTTAACATTGGAAACATAAAACATTTTCTCAGTGTATCACTGTGATGGGACCAAACTTTTCTCTTACAAGCCCCTTTAGGATAAAATCTTTCTCAGTCTAACAGATGCCTTTCTCTGGGCTGAGAACCAATTCTTTACATTTGGTATCAGGCGTCCTCCCTGGAAGTAAAAAGATATCGTAATCATCATAATGATATCATTAAATTATCAAGGATATAGATGAAATAATGCAGTACAGTTTCGGCTTGCACTTCATGTTCCCCTAAATTCAATAATGGCAGTGATATACAGTGAAGAAAATAAGTATTTGAACACCCTGCTATTTTGCAAGTTCTCCCACTTGGAAATCATGGAGGGGTCTGAAATTTTCATGGTAGGTGCATGTCCACTGTGTGAGGGATAATCTAAAAAGAAAAATCCAGAAATCACAATCTATGATTTTTTAACAATTTATTTGTGTGATACAGCTGAAAATAAGTATTTGAACACCTGTCTATCAGCTAGAATTCTGACCCTCAAAGACCTGTTAGTTCGCCTTTAAAAGTCCTCCTCCACTCCACTGTATTATCCTGAATCAGATGTACCTGTGTGAGGTCGTTAGCTGCATAAAGACACCTGTCCACCCCATACAATCAGTAAGACCCAAACATTCAGCATGGCTAAGAGCAAAGAGCCGGTCAAAGACACCAGAGACAAAATTGTACAACTCCACAAGGCTGGAAAGGGCTACGGAGAAATTGCCAAGCAGCTTGGTGAAAAAAGGTCCACTGTTGGAGCAATCATTAGAAAATGGAAGAAGCTAAACATGACGGTCCATCTCAATCGGAGTGGAGCCCCATGCAAGATATCACCTCGTGGGGTCTCAATGATGCTAAGAAAGGTGAGGAATCAGCCCAGAACTACACGGCAGGACTTGGTCAATGACCTGAAAAGAGTTGGGACCACCGTTTCCATGGTCACTGTTGGTAATACACTAAGACGTCATGGTTTGAAATCATGCATGGCACGGAAGGTTTCCCTGCTTAAACCAGCACATGTAAAGGCCTGTCTTAAGTTTCCCAATGACCATTTGGATGATCCAGAGTTTGTGTCTGATTTAGCATACGGTGTCTTGTGTTGTCTTAAAACATGGGTCGCAAATGCGCTCGCAAATCAAAACATGGCAGACGTTGTGTTGTGGTATCTAACGATGATGAAAATGACCCTCTCAATAGCCTATCGGAGATAGAAAAAGAAATACATGGAATGGTTGATGCAAATTCAGGTGTTGAGGAGGAGTGGTATGAATATACTCCATCGACTCTCATCGACAGCCTATCTGATATTGAAATTGAAATGGATGCATTAGAGGAAGATGAGGTGGATATGACATCGGTACAGGCTCTTAATCTTTTGCATAGCATGGGTATATTGAAGCATGATATCTCAGGATTTGTTGAGTCAGATGAGGAGTTGCAAAAGGCACAAATGACTGGTGCTTCTGTACACCAAAGACACCCCCCTCAAAATGATAGCATCCCTTCATCACATAAACATAAAACTGCAATGTACAGCCCTGAATTAGCCGCACGTTTGAACCGGGTGGGGGGAGCACGTGAGTTTAATATCACAGAGAGGAGCAATTTTAACGGTGCAGAGATAAGACAGCGTGTTAACCTTAATGATATTGCGTTGGATAATCTTAGCACTGCATTGTCAACACTCAGACATAGACTAACAGATATAGTTGACTTTTCAACAGATTTGGCAGTGCCAGATGGCGTATTAAATGTAGTTTTAAGAGGACCATCATTGTCCAGCGATGTGTGTGCGTTGTTAAATGCTTCTAACAACTTCAATGCTGAAGCCTTCCTGAACGAAATTGAGCAGGTGATGCAAAGTAATGACAGGATTGCGTCAGATGATCAGCTTGAATTTGTAGTCTCGGCAGCATTCAACAAGCGTGGGGGCGTGAGACGCAAACTAGCATCCATCCCCTATGACGATATAATAAAAAAGAAAAAATTAAATCTCTACATACCCCCAAACACGGATAATAACTTGTGCTTTTCCATTTGTCTCGTGCACTACATGAACCCAGACATGCATGAAAATGAGGTTCAAGAGCAGGCCCTGCAGGTTCATTCGGGTGTAGGTTTTGATGTGGATCAGAAGGTATTGTTTGAGCAGCATTTGGGTATCAAGATTATTGTATTCCATCACAATAACATTACGAAAAAATTGGAGACATTCCAAACACATGAAGAACCCCACCCCAAAACAGCCTGGCTCTACCTGAACGATGAACATTATTACATGGTAGAAAAGAAAACCGGATTTTTGGGGTCTAGCTATGTGTGTGATTACTGTTACAAAGGCTACCAAACACCAGCATTCCACAAATGCAAATACTTTTGCAATGTATGTCCGTCTGCTGAATGTCGCACACAGCAAGGTTTATCAGCCATACGCTGTGCAGATTGCAACCGCTTCTGTAGGTCAAAAGAATGTTTTGACAGGCACAAGCGTGTAGTTGATGCTGCAAGCAAAAATTTTAGACCTTGTGAGCGCACTAAATATTGCAACGATTGTGGTCGTCTTTATGGCATCAGCAGCAAATCAAAAGCGGGGGGTCATAAATGTCTAAAGGACAAAGTAGTCACTGTGGCGCATTGATGGAGTCTGACATAGATCATCAGTGTTTTATACAACCAGAAAAACCGCCAGAGCCCCAGACTAAATATGTCTTTTACGACTTTGAGACACACACTGATAACGACAACCACGAGGCCAATTTCGTCTGTGCTATTGATTTTGAAAATGAGAAATGGACAGCCTCAGGCCCAAAATGTGTTGAACTCTTTCTACAAAAGTTTAGGACACCAAAATACAAAGACTACACATTCATTGCTCATAATGCTTCAGGATTTGACCATTACATTGTGTTGCACTATCTCACCAAACAGGGTATCACCCCTAAAATCATAATGAAAGGAAGCAGGGTAGTGCGCATGTTTGATTCGGTATACAGACAGAGGTGGATTGATTCGTTCAGTTTCCTACCCATGAGACTTGCAAAAACTCCAGCAGCATCACCTGTTCAACACCACAGAAAACTCAGAATACATTGGCCCCTATCCAGAGCCTCATTACTATGGATATGACAACATGTCTGTACATGACAGGACAGAGTTCATGCTGTGGTACAACACAGTGCGGCATGGGGTGTTTGATTTCCGGAGGGAACTATATTCTTATGGTGTGAATGATGTGATTATTTTGCGCAAAGCCTGCATTGTTTATCGTGAAACCTTTTTGGAGGGTGCCAAGCTTGATCCTTTTGAATATACCACATTGGCTTAATGCTGCATGGCAGTGTTTAAGACACAATTTCTCCCCCGTGACACTCTGGCACTGACATATGACGGGGCTTATACCAGGCAACACAAGGCATATTCCAATGCATCCATCCAGTGGATGGAATTTGAGGCTTTCAAAAATAAAACAGAAATTAGGCACGCTTTGAATCATGGCGAGGAGCAGTTTGGACCATACTATGTTGACGGTTTTTGTCAACAAGACAATAGGCGAATTGCTTATGAGTTTGCAGGCTGTTTTTGGCATGGTTGCTCCAGATGCTTTAATCACGGCCATAAAAACCCCTCAAACCACATTGCATTTGGGGTTCTTCACCGACAGTTTAAGGAAAAAATTCAATCACTTAGACTAACACATAAACTAGAAGTCAAGGTTATGTGGGAATGTGAGTGGGCGAGAGCCAAGCAAGGTGACCCAATTCTGCAGGACTTTTTGAAAACTTATGATGCGCCTGAAAGACTCAACCCTCGAAAAGCCCTGTTTGGCGGTCGAACCAATGCGTACAAACTGTACTACAAAGCAGCTCAGGGTGAAAAGGTGCATTATTATGATTTCACATCGCTGTACCCCACTGTTCAGGCCCACAAATGCTACCCCATAGGGCACCCCAAAGTGATCTTCCGCGATTTTGAACCGCAGGAAAATTATTTTGGGTTGATAAAGTGTACTGTACAACCTCCCAGAGGGTTGTACCACCCCGTGCTGCCATATCACTGCAACAGTAAGCTGATGTTTCCTCTGTGTCGCACATGTGCCGAAAGTGAAAACCAGGAAAGCGAATGTAGCCATTCTGTTGCTGAGAGAGCTCTCTCAGGTGTCTGGGTGAGTGCTGAGCTACTAAAAGCTGTAGAAAAGGGTTATACTGTAGACAGGATAGATGAGGTATGGCATTTCGAGCACAAAAGTGACAGTCTGTTTAAAGACTACGTGAAAACCTTCCTACAGCGGAAGCAGGAGGCGTCAGGGTACCCCAGCTATGCAAAAGACGAGGAGTCAAAAGCAAAATACATCCAGGATTATCACGACAGAGAGGGGATTCATTTGAACCCCGACCGGATTGTAGTCAACCAAGCGGTGCGTAGCATTAACAAGCTTCTTTTGAACTCTCTCTGGGGGCGTTTTTCCATGCGTGAAAATCAGGTCACAAGTGAACTAGTGACAGATCCTGATGTCTTTGCCCGCTACATGTTTAGTGATCTGTATGATGTCAGACATTTTCTATTCCTATCTGATCATGTCGCACTTGTCCAGTGGCGGTTCAGAGAAGCACAGACGGGTAGAACAAAAGAGATAAACATCTTTATAGGAGCTATGACTACAGCATACGCACGTCTGATGCTTTATGATTTGATGGATAAGCTAGGTGAGAGATGTCTCTACTCTGATACAGACGGTGTCATTTTTGTTTCAAAGGAAGGTGACTGGATGCCCGAAACAGGCCCCTTTTTAGGGGATTTGACCGACGAGCTCAACGGTGATAGCGATGGGGGTGATTATATTGTGGAGTTTGTATCTGGTGGGCCAAAATGTTATGCATACCATTCTCTACACAACAAGACTGCTCTAAAGTGTAAGGGTGTGACGCTGAGTGCACACAATGCTTCCATTGTGACATGTGATGCACTCGTGAAGCTTGTCCACGAATTTGTGGGGTGTAATAGGACAACGCAAAACATTGTAACAAAATCAGACACAATAGTGAGAGATAAAAAGACACTTCAGCTGAAAAACAAAACAGTCAGGAAGCGCTTTCAGGTGGTCTACACAAAGAGACGGTCACTCCCTGATTTGACTACACTGCCGTATGGTTACTGAGATGAGTGTTCGGGACATTGGGGTGTTTGATTGCAGGCTGCAGCATCCTTTCAGTCTTATTGTGTCAGGTCCTTCAAACTGTGGCAAGACCTATTTTGTAAAAATGCTGATTGAAAATGCTGATAAAATAATATCAAAAAATATTGATAACATTGTGTATATATATTCATGTTGGCAGCCAATGTATGATCATATCTTAAAATCTAGAGATGTAAATTTTATTGAAGGCCTGCCTGTATCTTTATGTGATGATTCATTGTTGCCTGTAAATAAAAACAATTTGTTGATCATTGATGATTTAATGAATGATGCTTGTAATAATGTTGAAGTTCAGAATGTTTTTACAAAGTATGTTCATCACAGGAATTTAAGCTGTTTGTATGTTGTACAGAATTTGTTTTTTCACGGTAGTAGTAGCCGTACTATCAGTTTAAATGCCAGTTATCTTGTTATTTTCAAGAATCCTAGAGACAAGTCTCAAATTATGGTTATGGCACGACAGATGTTTCCTGGGAAAACTAAATTTTTTATGGAATGTTATGAAGATGCTGTGAGTAAGCCTTTTGGTTATCTCTTTATTGATTATAAAGCCACGACACCTGATCATCTCCGTCTCAGAACGGATCTGCTTTCAGATCAACCTGTTGTCTACATTCCTAAATTCAAATAAAAACATGTTTGAACGGATCAGAAGAAATTTGTCCTTGTTGAAACTTTTGCATGATGCATCTCCTTCTCAGAGAAAGAACATTACTAAAAGTGCTTCCTCAGACTTTATTCTAACATTATGTGAGATTGCATACAATGTTCTAAAAGGCAAGATCCCTCTAACCAAAACACAATACCACAAGTTGAAAAAGAAGAAGGCGGGGATTAAATTGTTTGCTGATAAAAAGGTGGGTTTGGTGAAGAAAAAGAAGAAGCTAATCAATCAGTCTGGGGGATTTCTTCTACCTCTCTTAAGTATTGCTGTGCCTTTTATAACTAGTCTTATAGCCTCAAGACAGAAATAGAAAGAACATGGAACATGCTCAGAAGATGTTTCTTGTACCACAACAGCAACTAAATCTTTTAAGACATCAACCCCCGCGAGCGTCTATAAGGGATATGGTTGAAAATGAATTGGATCGCGATATGAGAGACATTTTGGACAAGAAAACTGAGGATATTCATGAAAAGGCAAAAAAATATTCCATCGTCTTGCAGAGATTTCTCACAATGGTTAGGCAAGGTGAGCGTGATCAGAATACACTTACATTGTCTCTACCCCTGAATGAAAATGTGAACGGGACAGTGCATGAGGAGGGCCCTGAAGATAAAGATTCTGTGGTTGAAGAAATTTTAAAAAACATTCCAAAAAACAACAAGAATAGAGTGCAGCATATTATGGATAAGATGATATCTGCAAAACATATTACTTCATGGACTAAACAGGGGGAATTTGTTTTTAACGGCAACGTGATAAAAGGATCCCATGTTTACGATTTGCTAAGAAGTGTAACAGCCCCTAACAATATATCTGACAGTCAAAGGCCTACAGGATGGGACAAATACCTGCTATCATTATCTATGCTGAACGTCCCTCTCTCAGTCGTACCCAATCATCAGGTTAAAAGAAGAATTGAAGAGCTTAAGAAACATTCACCTGTCACTCAATCTTTGAACCCCAACCCTGCTAAAAGAAAGCGAGTAGTAGACGAGGAAGAAAGTCCTTTTCTATCTCCTAGACTTGTGTCTTCAAACTGGGTGCATTTTTGATTTTTGTACTGTCTCATGTGGTGTTAAATAAAAAAGAAAAACCAAAAGATTACGTAATAGAGTGTTCAGAACCCTTTTATTTATATTTTCATGCATAATACAGTTGGTATAAAATACAAATAGCAAAAAAAAAAAAAATAAATAAATAAATAAATAAATAAAACAAAATTCATCTTAAAAATAAATCTCCAGATTGTACACATTGTACACACCCAAAGTCACTCTTTGCACATGAAACAGAGGGTTGTATCTTTTTCACAAATTTGCACACCATAACATCATTTTTCTGTAGGTTATTACTATATTTCTTCATTAGAGCATCATAAGATACCCCTTTATCCATCTGATAGAGAAAAAAATACAATGCTGACCACACACTGTGGAGCACACATCTTGCACTTGTTTTACAGAATGCTGTATAGACACACTATTTCTATTAAGAAAGGAAAAAATTGATTCAGGGAAGTGTGCGTAAGTAGGCGCATTCCCAAAGCTGTCAAAGAATGAACCCACTCCATGTTCATTGATGTAGAGAGCCAGCCAATGTTGTCCACTCATGTAAGAGGGGTCAGTATTTATCACCAGCCCATAGGGTCTATTCATTATCATTTTTTAATAATCTACACATTGTCTTCTGTTTAACATAAAAAAATAAAAATGGCACAAGGTTTTCAAAACTCAAGACATGGTCTTCGGTCTTATGGTCTTTGTCATCATTTGAAGAAAACAATTTACAACATTGACCAATGCATCCTTTATCTCACTGCATTTACCGACAATCCTCCGTACCATGATCCCTTGCCTCAAACAATCCATCTGTTTTTTGATACTAGTCAAATACAGATTTCTGTCAATAATAGATAACGTATTATCAACGGTATTACTCCACAAAGGTCTCAAATTGTACATGATACATTTTTTTCTTCCCCCATTTAGCATGTTAGATACACTCGCCATTATGCTGTAGTGTTTTACACACACCAAATCCTCAGAGAGTCCTGAGCTACAGTGTTCAGTCTACTGTATTCCCTAGTTAGCTGTTTGAGCCTGGAGATGAGATATGGTTCTGTCAGCCACTTCAACAAGGCAGTTGCAGCCACGTCTTGTATGCTGGTCAGAGAAGATGAAGCGATGCCTAGACAGTCCAGCACATATGTCTGTGCCCTTGTATAATTATCATTTAAAACCTCTTGCTTAATCTCTCTCAGATTTCCTTTAATGTAGTGTAAAGGAAGAATGTCGAGACATGAATGCGGTGTTCTATACATATCATATGTATAAATACAATACACACAGTCTTTTTCAGCCCTTTGTTGAAGAACTCTGTGTAGATAATGGGCTACTGTTACCTCTATAACATCGTGGGCTGTGGGGATGTTTGGCGTTATAGGAGGGGAAATGTCCATCGGCTCATCATCCTGGTCGTCCTGTGTACCCCTGAAGGGGTCGCCTGTTGGTTTTTCTCCAACAGTAAGAAATGTCAAATTCCTTTTCCCCAAATCTTCAGCAAAGTCTTTAAACCAGGTGTTGTCACTGCAGGACTCCTGGCCATTTGTCAGAGGTGTATCACCCCCTGCATAATTGGTCACACCTGTACAAACATACGCTAAAAATTAGATCAAATTAAAAAAAAAAATAGAAAAAAAGAAAGAAAACTACCATTCTGTCCTTGTTGTTTTACCCTTTGTAAAACAATACTACAAACAGCTGTTCTTGACATTCTCTGGTGTACCAGTAGTGTCAAAAAGTATTTTGCTAAGCTTTTCATAGCTCTTGTAGATCTTGTTCCAACCGAATAAGGTGTCTATACGTGCAAAAACATCAAGGGCCCTCCCCCAATCGCCCCACTGGATTAGAAATCCGGTAGTAAACCATGTTTCCCATTCTTTGGATGTGAGCGAGAAACGATTGTCTTCATCAGGCGAACCCCTCCTTGTCTTTTGAATGACGCTGTTGTCCATGCATTGTCTGAAAAAAATGTATGCTTCGGGGTCGTATACCTCGAGATCAGTTTCCACACGGTAAGTCTCTCCGGCCACTGATCCATCCCATTGTTCAGCGTACACACCATTTGAGCTACATAGCTCACGGCATATTTTGTTTCTAAAATGATACCAGTCTTCGGCAAAGAAACGAATGTGCGGGGTTGTACCATGCACAAACATTTCATCGGCCTCTCTTGAATACAGGTATACTGTCCCCTGTTCAAAAAAAAAACCAGACACCCTAAAGTCTGCAACTTCCCATTCATACATTGGAGACCATGCTTTTTGATCCAAAAATTCTGCCAGGTTTTTAGGAACTCCCCTTTTCTTTTTAGGAGCCATAAGAAGCTCAGCATCAACAAGGTTTATACGGCGTTTTGGCGTCAAGACACCGCTATAATTACCTGTGCCACCCATGTCCTTGGTAGTATTTTCACAAGGGATCGTAGAATAGAAGAAAATTCGCTTGAATGTAGTGCAGCCTTTGTCTCGGCGTTGATCTTTCGTGAAATGATCGCTCTAACATGCCCCCGCTATATAGTCGTGGAAACGCCACTCCCTCGAGGCGTTTACAATCACACACACACCCCCCCACCCACACACACACACACACACACAAACACGCTTCCCTTGTCCTAATAAGGGCTAGGCAAACGTCGCGTCTGCAGAGGTGAGGTGTCTGGACATGTAGAGACGTCTCTACCGTCTCTACATGTCCAGACACCTCACCTTAAGACAATACGATTTTTTATAACTCTGCTCATACCTATTTTAACTTAACCTCTATTTAAAAAACAAAACAACTCTCATTTAAACCCAACTCTACCCCTTTCACATTATTAACAACATAAGGCTTCAGTAAAACCCTCACATTAAAACAAGGTAGGACACGTCAACTTATGTAAAAAGACTTATACTTTTAAAAACAAAACGGGGAGGCTTACCACGCATGCGCTGTCACACAAAACATATTTAAACTACAATGACACAGACGCTGCAATAATACGTCACCTAACAGCGACAGCTAAAACAGAGCATGCGCAGTGACAACACAGGCACACACACACACAGACGCTGAAATAACACGTCACCTAACAGCGACAGCTAAAACAGAGCATGCGCAGTGACAACACAGGCACACACACACACACACGCACACACACACACACACACACACAGACGCTCAGGAAATACATTAACAAAAGGATTCCACACAAGAAAACCAGTATAGTTAAAACATAAACTATTTATATCTATACAACATCCTATAACACACACCGCACACATATTTTAAATGCCCAAAGGGTAGACCTTATTTACTACTGTTAACCTTTGCTGACTAGGCTAACCATCGATAACATATCAATCGATAACAATAGCTTGCCTGGAATAAATCAATTTACCAGAAATAATGTCATTACATTAAAAACGTCTACTTTAAAACAAGGAATAACCAAACAGGTGGATAGGTCAACCATCGTATGCATTCATTCATTACTTACAGTTAACGGTGTTTGAATAAACAAAATGACATCTTAAAATAAATTCCATCTTAAAATTAATTGGAAATACACCCGAAAAACACGCACATCCAGGTCTTCCTCGCAAACTTACACGTTGTTGTTGTTGTTGCTGCTGCTGCTTAAAAAGAGCAGGCTAATTTTTCGACTTTCTCGAATACTTCTTGGTAGGATGAGTTAGAACTCTCATTGGTGGGTGCCTGACATTTATCGAAGGGACCAGCGCGTTGATCGGTCTGACCTTCGAAGAATATGAAAACGTGATAGCACACTTGTACAAGCCTATTGGATACCGATTCTTAGCAATCCTGCTATAAGCCTAGACTGTGTAATGGTAAATCCAATATTTCTTTGTCTCAGCCACTAGAGGTGCCAAACCTCCCCCTTCCCAACACAAAATACCAGCTCCTATTGTCTTTTAAATACGATGTCCAGACACAACTTTACATCTGAATCCAAGCGACCGCCAATGCAATGTACACGGTCTGCGCTAAAACCTGAAATACCTGACAGACAAAGGGGGGCCAACCCCTGCAACAGATGGAGGGGCGTTTTCCTTCTGTATAAATGTCACGTTTTCTTAGGCTCGAGGTCTTTCTTCATCTGGAACCGCTCACGTGTTGATTGACCTTTTCTTTGCAAAGAGAATAAAACCTTGTCGGCCGGCAGAAGTCTCTATTTCATTCTTCACCAGCAGGAGAGCAGAATTTCCACAACAACTGCTGGGGGATTTCACATATTGCACTGAGCTTTTCTTTCTTTCGTTTCCTCTTCATCTGTAAGCATTCATGTCCCACTGATGCCTGTTATCATTCCAACATCTTGGTGTTGGTGTTGAAAACACCATGGTTTAAAGCCCAGAAAAGAGCTAGTCACTGGAAGATGCCACCAGGTTGGGCTTCATAAGGCTGGATAGTAGGGTCTCTGTGCTATGGTGTTCCCCTTGTGTTTCCACCTCCTGGGGTGTGCGTGCTTTGCTGCAGGGGCATGATACTGTGCTGTTTGATGGTCTCACCTGTTCTCCATCAGCTCATCAGATCAGTGCATCTATTACGGCTCCCAGTCGCAAGCTGCCAGATTGTCCCTGTTTACCACAGGGAATGATTGCTTAAATAATAATCAGAATTCTTTCCTACCTCTTTTGAATCTCACACTAGATTTAAACATATATTTGTAATATATGTTTACTCATTTAGTTTATTTATTTATTCTAATACTATTCTCTTTACTTATCGTTCTGTGTTGTGATTGTTATGCATGTTCATTTTAAGTGTACACCGTGAACCACCAAGAAAAAGCCAGAGTCAAGTTCTGGCCGTCATGGAGCAGTTCTTTGTATGTGCTATATATTGTTGGAGCTGGGCCTCTGGACCTCGTTCGCCAGCCTCCGCGCGTTCGTTGAATGAAGACAGAGAGATGGGATCCTTTAAATCTAAGATTAATTTATTAAAGTACTAAGTTCAATTAGGATCAAGTTTAAGTAAAATATGAGTAAAAGCACAGCATTCAGAGCTCTGGGCCAGAAACCTTTCCCTGTCAACAACAGTGTGTGTCAGGTCAAGAAGTCTGACTGGTGTTCTTTCCCTGGCCCATGGTTATATTAAAAATGATACAGGAAGAACAGGTGTATCTTGATGTTTTGATCTTCCTGGGAGTTGTTGATACGCCTGGTCCAATCATATGTGCAGGCTCCCGGTCGATGTCGTCGACAATCGCGTGCACGTGGTCCTGTAGGCTGTCCTCGTTCTCTGGCGTTCTAGGTCACGTCGTTCTTGATAATAAAGTATTTTACTCTGTACGCACTCTTCGTCACAGAGGTAAAAACACTGAACTTTCCCCCCATTAAATCTGGGTATCATATCATATGTTCGCAGATGTGATTTGACATAAATCATACGTTCACAGATGTGTCCTTTTAGAAGAGACACAGTCTGATTTCCCACAATTCCACCTTTTGGGCTCATTTAACATGAGACCAATTTAAAAGCAAATGTTTGATTAGTTAGCAGGTAATTAATAAATCACATCATTAATTAAAGAATCATTGAAAACTACAATAAACTCTTAATGTAGTTGAGCCTAGAAAAAATTTAAATCAAATGTTTGCACATGTCATATTACCTCATACAATTCCTAACCCTAGGAAGGAGAGGTTACCAGCACATCACTTCCTGCAGATGTCTTTACCACATCTGGCCCTCACTTTATCTGCGGTGTCAGCAGAAACTACACCTTACATCATTCGTCCTCTTCGTCTTCTGACTCCATCTCATGTAAATCTACCAGGACCATAGCTTCCGATCCCAGTAGTGGCATTTGGTACGGATGAGGGGCCTCACTTTTCCATGCAGCAATGATGATGCTGCTTAGGAGAGATCTAAGGTAGCCACGTGTGTGTGGCGGGCTTTTTGCAGATTCCTCTCTACCATTGTACCAGTGGTATTACGAGTGCAACAGCTATAACCCAAATAATCAGCATCCACCACCAGTGGTGCGTCCCTGTCGATTCAAGCTTATCAATTCCAACACAAAACAAGTCACACAGTATTTAAAGAGAAGAATAAGAAGAGAAAAAACAATGAAGTAAAATAAGACTGTCTTAGTTTACAGCACATATCTCTCAGTAATATCCCAGGACCTAGCGCCCAGGAGAGTATACAACCTTCAAATCCTATTTTCCCAGTAAACACATTCATAAAGTTAGGGGAAAAAAAGAAAACACATAAATCACACGAATGAGCTGAAACCTGCGATCAAATTACACTACCAACCACTGCCAGCACGATATCCTCGTCATCCGGCTGGTCCTCCTGCTCAGTGTCCACACAACAGTGGCATCTGATACAAAGGTGGGTTCTTCTCCTCAGGCAGTGCAGTAGTGATCAAACGATTAATCATTTCTTAAACGAGGAACAAAGCAACAGCAATACTCACAAAGAACCTCTCAGTCCACACATCCCTGGGTGTCTGAAGGGTGCCATGGCCGCCTGAGGGGCTCCATGATAACAGTTAAAAAATTAAAAGTATAAAATATAAAATGTAATATAATGTAATAAAACAGCAGGCAAAATAAATTTATTTCTATCCTGGGTCTGTGTTTATCCTTGTGCTCTGGTCAAAGTGTTGATTCAGAAGAACTTACAACCTTCGTATTGTCCACAGGATACCATCAGAAAAATCAGTTCTCAGGGGTTCTACACAGTCATTCACTGCGACTGTTGTCTCAGGTCTCTGGTGTTGTTTTCCAAAGACCTGGAGGGAGGGGGGGCTCTGTCGCTGAGCACTGTGACCAGTGTTACCAGGTGTTCTCCTTTACCTTGTAGCCGGACAGCGACCTTGTGGGGTCCTCTTCACCTAGACTTAGACCACTTTCTTTTGATCACTTTCAGCAAGACCAACTCTGCGTCAGGTGGTGCTCGATCTTCCATGTCCCCCTTTGCAGCTGCTGCCTGTTTTGAAACAGCTGATACCAAAGCGGTTAGTTGGTCATAGAATTGTTTATACCTTCTCAGTAGGTCTGCGTCTTTTTTTTTTTTTTGTCAGCCGTGTTCCAGCTCCCGGTCCCGGGAAACTGGGCCCTGTTTTTAACTCCCATACCTAAACCCACTGAGCCTCTGATGGTCATGGGGCCAAAGGTAGAGCATCTACCTAGTTCAGCCCCATTTGTGCGCACACTTTCCATATTTTTCCACTTAGGGTTTGATTACTTCTTCCCACTTTTCTCTGTGACTGTGGGTGATAGACTGAGCCAAATCAATGTTTTTGTCCCAATTGAGCTTTTACCGTCTGTAAATCTTAATTTTGAAGTGTGTGCCATTGTCAGATCTGATTCTCTTTGGAAATCCATGTACTGGAATATAGTGATTCAGTAGAAACTGAATCCTCATGTTTTGTGGGGACAGAAGCCTCTGGGCAGCAAGTGTATGCATCCACTGCTACCAAAAGGTATCTGTGCCCTCTCACCCTCTCTATCGTGTTGGTGTAGTCAATGATTATTTCCTGATCTGGAAATTGGCGAAGTGGAAACTTTCCCTCATGAGGTTTAATGGTTGCTTTCAAATTATACGTTTGTACATGTGTGGAACTCTCTAATGTGATTTTTAATCATGGCGGCAGGGACGAATGCCACCAGTGAGTCAAATGTCTCTGCATTTGAGTCTTTCTGCAATGTGTCAGTCATGTGCTTCTTGCAGCATCATAGTCATAAGTCAGGGAGGAAGTACAAGTCTCCCATCGGGAGCTCTCCATATTCTTTCAGTCATAACTGCCCCCCTCTCCCCTCAGACACTTATGTCTGAGGGTGAGGTGTTGGTCTGCTCTTTTATCAATATGTTATCACACTGGGTCAACGTGTCGTACACAGTTTTCTGAGTCTGCAGCATGACGTACTGTAAAATGTAGCCTGCTTTATTTTAGCCTAACTACTGCAAACGTTGCTTTCAGGCCTTCAGTAGGATGCCTGTAACAGCATCCATCTGTAAACACAGTTCCTCAGCTCCTTGTATCGGCTTGCTCTGCAGGTCTTGCTTTCACTCTCACATCCCGTTGCACTCTTTACTCACACCAAAGCGGCTCTCCCTCCCCCACGTTATCTGCCATGTTATGTGTGGTGCTGTCAAAGTGTTCTGTAGATAGGTCAACAGTAGCAGCCACCCCCTCTTTCCCCACTAGAATGTAGTCAGATAAAATAGACCATTCTATGTCTGCTGTCTAAATTTCATCCCCCTCACGGTCATAGCAAAGGGTTAAATGCAGGGGATCAACTGGAGAAACACAAGGATGTAACATATGCACCCAGGGCCGCCACTGATTGTATGATGTTGCTGATGCGTTCTCAGGTTCTAGGAGTCCTCAGTAAATGTCCGCCCCGCTCCTTAAGCCGATGGAGAAATATCAGTTGACATCAACATCTGAGAGCCGGACCGGATCGTAGTCAAAGAGCAGTTCACTGAATGTCCACTAGGAAATGTTACAATCAGGCCATCTGGGCCACACATGATGGATGCCCCACATTTAATCAGTAAATCTCTGCCCATGAGGTTGGTTGGACACAAGGTTAATGTTATATACTGGTGGTGAAAAGTCCTGCCACTGATGTAGTTAGTGGCGTGGTTAATGGCAGTTTTTCTGGCTTCCCCGAAAACCCTATTACCTGGACACTAGAGGTCGACATTTTTGATTTAGGGATGTCACACGCGAGTGTGGAGAATGTGGCCCCTGTGTCAACCACAAAGGTCTCTGTTTGTCCATAATAGTCACTTGCAGGTAGGGGTCTGCCAGTCCTGCCTGCTTTGGGGTCCCTGGGCCCCATCAATCTTCATACTCCTCCCCCTCGAGCGAATGCTGGGGGTACTGTCCACGGGGTGGAGCTGCTGCGGCATGTGGAGCAAAATGTTGCGGCCTGCTCTGTGAGGAGGGCTGGTAGTTGGGACGGCTGTGTGGGGCTCTGGGTGGACCTCTCTGTTCTTGTGGTTCTTCCCGGTTCGGACATTTGCGGTGCCAGTGACCGTGTTGTCCACAGGTGTAACACGATGCATCTGACTGACCTCTAGGTGCCATATTACCCCTGCGCCACCCACGAGATCCCTGATTAAAACCTCTTATCCCCCCACCATAAGGGTTTGGGGGTCCCCGTCCGTGTGGGGTGACTACATCTTGATAATCAAATTGTGGTGGTGGCTGCTGTTGAACCATCTGATTGGCAGCTTTGGACGTTTTATGTTTAGAGGTGTTAACAGTATCCCTGGCCATTTCCAATTGCAGCTTTAACAGCTGTGCCTGGGCTGTTTCAGTCCTTTTTTTCTCCTCCTCCTGTTTCATCCTGTCCCTTTTCATGTGGTGTTTTAAATGTTTCTCCCACCGCTCAACGGAGCAGTCCATCACGTCGGCATTGATGTCCATTGCTTCTTTTACAGAGCTGGACATCCCTGCCATTACGGCGTTTCTAAAGAGTGATGTCTGCACCTTATCTGTGTCTGGATGTGTTCCTGCGGTGTCTGTCCATGTTTCCTTACATCTAGCCAAAAAAGTGCACGTGTCCTCCCCCTCTTTTATTGAAAAAACGAGATAGTGCCGTCTGGAAGGGGAAATTTCTGTCTCATTGCTATCCCCAGCGCGGTTGCATGAGGTGTGAATGGAAAAGGAGGTCCCTGCTATCGAAACGGGATGTCTCTCAGCCCCTCCCCGTTCCTCCTGTGTGGTGTTGTAGTCGTCTCTCTCTGAGTCTGAGTCACTGCAGGATACGTCATCGTCAAGTTCGTCTCTTTCCCTCATTTCTCTCTCATATCTGTCCTGAAAAACCCTATCCGTCTGCTGACCTACACTCTGTGTGTTCGTGGGTCGAGATAAGGTTTGATGTGGAGCACACTGGGTGTCTGGTTTTTCTTGAGCGTTTTGTAAACTACTCCCGATCCGCGCAGCCATCACAGAACTCTCCCCTGGCTCAGTTGGTACTGCTGGGCTATTTCTCCTGCTGACATCATCGGTCACAGCCGCATTCATCCTGTCCCTGACATCTCTATAACCTTCTGACCCTACTTCTGCCACATTCAACATACCTTCTTGCACATACATCACAGGCATCTGTTGGTGGTGATCTGGGGATGGTATTTGCTCCCCCACTGATTGTGGTAGTGACGGATACAGCGGTGCAGGGATTCTTACTTGCTCCTCTTTTTTTCAGTGCATGCCTGTGTTTGTTTTCTGGCTCTTTTCTCAGTTAGCTTTAAAACCGCACAGGCAAGCGTCATATTATGCAAATGAGCTCGCACTTGCTCCTTCTCCTCCTTCTCCTTTTTCCACTGCTTTCTTACCAAAAACAAACCTTCTTTCTGGCTATGTATTATTATTTCTGCCTTAGCCTCCTCTTCAGCTTTAGACAGATATGATAAAGTTTCTTTCCCTCCGTGTCCTGTGGTACCTTTCCCTGTTTCTGCAGTTCCCCCCATAGGGTGTCATATTGTTTCATGGTGTTTTTTTGTTGGCTCTGGGTTATGCCGCTGATTAGCTGATCTCGAACTTTTTCCCATTGTTGTCTTATGGGCATTACATATGGAGGACAACTTGCCTCTTGGCTCCACTTTACTTCAGTCTCTCCGTTCATGTTTAAACACGTACTGCCAGCAGTTCTATATTATTATATACACGTGTGGATCTGAGTGTGAATGACTCCGTCGGTCAATCTGTGTGCTTTAATGAGACAAGTTTCTAGACTAAGCGAACTTAGTCCGCTCTCACTCTGGGTGTTAATTCACAAGTAGCACAGATCTTTTAATTCACGCTCAATTTTCCACACAAAGCCACCCCAATGTTTCCCACACAGAACAGGAGTTAGACGAAACTATTTGTTCCAACAATCTTGTCTTAACTCCTGGAACCACCCGCACATTCCCCTTAAAACACTTTATACCATATTCACACTTTTTACAGGCTTACTATATTGAGTTTTCCAGCGAAAGTATTTCTACTCTCGTGCCAACAAAATATTTCGGCGTTACTAGTAATTCTTTGGTTGACCCTATTGGTCAACACAGGCTCGTGACCTTAAATCTTTGGCTGACCCTTTCGGGTCAACACAGGCTCGTGACCTTACTCTTTGGTTGACCCTATTGGTCAGCACAGGCCTGGACCTTAATCTTGGGCTGACCCTATTGGTCAACACAGGCCTGGACCTAAATCTTTGGTTGACCCTATTGGTCAACACAGGCCTGGACCTTAATCTTTGGTTGACCCTATTGGTCAGCACAGGCCTGGACCTTAATCTTTGGCTGACCCTTTCGGGTCAACACAGGCTCCTGACCTTAATTCTTTGGTTGACCCTATTGGTCAACACAGGCTTGTGACCTAAATCTTTGGTTGACCCTATTGGTCAATTCAGGCTTGTGACCTTAATCTTTGGTTGACCCTATTGGTCAACACAGGCTTATGACCTTAATGCGGCCGGGGGGCTCCCTTAAGGGGATACCCTTCTATTTTTAATGCTGTGCTTTTATTCCCCTAATTTAGGCCACCAGACTCAGTCAAACAACACAGTTTCTTTTAGTCGTGTCCAATTGCAGAACTTTGATTTAACAGGTGTCTGCCTACCTTTTTAACTGGGCCCGTTCTGGTGTTGTTTGAGCTGGTCAGATGTCCGCTGTCGATCCCTTATGGTTCAGTCTCTCGTCTCCATCACGTCAGGGTCACCAAATTGATGGAGCTGGGCCTCTGGACCTCGTTCGCCAGCCTCCGCGCGTTCGTTGAATGAAGACAGAGAGATGGGATCCTTTAAATCTAAGATCAATTTATTAAAGTACTAAGTTCAATTAGGAACAAGTTTAAGTAAAATATGAGTAAAAGCACAGCATTCAGAGCTCTGGGCCAGAAACCTTTCCCTGTCAACAACAGTGTGTGTCAGGTCAAGAAGTCTGACTGGTGTTCTTTCCCTGGCCCATGGTTATATTAAAAATGATAAACAGGTGTATCTTGATGTTTTGATCTTCCTGGGAGTTGTTGATACGCCTGGTCCAATCATATGTGCAGGCCCCGGTCGATGTCGTCGACAATCGCGTGCACGTGGTCCTGTAGGCTGTCCTCGTTCTCTGGCGTTCTAGGTCACGTCGTTCTTGATAATAAAGTATTTTACTCTGTACGCACTCTTCGTCACAGAGGTAAAAACACTGAACTTTTCCCCCCCATTAAATCTGGGTATCATATCATATGTTCGCAGATGTGATTTGACATAAATCATACATTCACAGATGTGTCCTTTTAGAAGAGACACAGTCTGATTTCCAACAATACATGGCCAATAAAGCTGATTCTGATATTACAACTCAAAACCACTTTCTCTCTAAAAGCTTTAGTTTATAAACAAATAGTCTTTCTGTTCTGTTTTTTCTTCTTTCAATTTATTCAGTTTTAATAACACTGATTTATTGCAATATATGTGTATTGTCAAAATATTCTCTGTAAAACAGGAAATAAAATGTAACATCATACAATATTTTTTGCTGCCTTTGTTTTTATTTCAAAACAATGATTAATTTGAAATATTTAAGAACAGAATCAAAACATTTTGCAAAAAAAAACAATCTTCTTTTTTTGTTTATGTGAATACCCCCCCCCCCCCCCCCTGCTTTTCACTATTCTTTACATCTCTCTTACTGTTTCAACATTCCTGCTCCATGACGTCCTCTTCTCCTAAGACACCTCCCCTCATCTTTCACTGCCTCTTCTCTACCTGATCCTTTTCTGCTTGGACACCCTCTCTTCTTTGTCACTTCTTTACCATGTTGTTCTTTTTGCCACTGATGCTTCTCCTGCAGCTTCCTTCTTTTCGTCTCACAGGTCTTTCTCTTCTGCTCTTCTGATGGCTCCCGTCTTTTAATTTTCACCGGAGTGTCACACAACTTGACTTGATCAGAAGTCATTTCTGTCATTAATTTAGTCTTTACACAAACATTCTGTGAATGTTTTGCCAAGATGGTAGCGGTGGCTGGGCTTACATAAACCCGAATCATCTGCAAAAGAGTGACAAAAGATCAGAAATAAGTGGTCAAAGAAAACATACCATGTCATATTCTCCAGATTTCTTGAACTAAAGTGTGCAGCCATTTTTTCCTTTTTTGTAATTACCTATAAACAGCAAAAATCCTGTTATCAGATACATGCAATAGTGAAGACCAAGTTTCATTGATATTAGAAGCTTCAATGTAGATTATCATACTTACTGCCAATGTCTGTATAGTGGGACAATTCAGTTTGACAGATACAGTCTGCAATTGTGTATTCTGTGAATGTAAAATGAAAAATTATCATATAAACAAGAACAAAAGATAAATACTACATTAATTAGGATTTTAGCAACCTTCAGACAGAATAATTGGGCGGATAATATAGATTCGGGAAATTATAGTTAGATTTAACTTTTGCTCCTTACCTCCACTGTTGTCAGGAATCAAATCATGAAGTGCTATTGCCATGGCTATGACTGGGTGGGTTAGAGAAACCCTAGCTTTACTAAATTTACCTGACTGTTCCTGGGTGCAGGCCTTTTCTTCTGCAGCTGGGGAACCCTTAGGTTCACACTGGTCTCCTCTTCCTCCTCCTCTTCTTCTGTTCCATTCTTCTGGGACTGAAAATCACCTGACCCCTCATCTTCAGAGGAGCTCACCATCTGTTTTAGATGAGACAAAAAGTAAATTTTCTCTCTCAGGACTCGAATATCATTGAATGGAAACTGCTTAAGAAAATGTTCACCAATCTTGGGCTGGCTGAGGGCAAAAACTCTTTCTTGTACAGTTGTGGAACGCTTTGCTTCACACTGCCTTCTTCCTCCACATCCTCCTCTTCAGAATCCTCTTCTTCTGTTCCATTCTTTGGGGGCTGCCAATCATCTGACCCCTCATCTTCAGAGGAACTCAGCTCAGAGCTCTGTTTTAGATTAGATAGTTATTTTTCTCATTTAGGACAAAAACATTATTGTAAGCACAGATACTTCTTAAGACAACTCTTACCAGTCCGTTTCTGGGTGTGGGTAAAGGCATTTTCTTCCGCAGCTGGAGAACCCTTCGTGTCCCACTGGTCTCCTCCTCCTCTTCAGAATCCTCTTCTTCTATTCCATTCGTTTGGGGCTGCCAATCACCTGACCCCTCATCTTCAGAGGAACTCAGCTCAGAGCTCTGTTTTAGATTAGATAGTTATTTTTCTCATTTAGGACACAAAAATCATTGTAAGCACAGATACTTCTTAAAACAACTCTTACCAGTCTGTTTCTGGGTGTGGGTAAAGGCCTTTTCTTTCACAGCTGGAGAACCCTTCGTGTCCCACTGGTCTCCTCCTCCTCTTCAGAATCCTCTTCTTCTATTCCATTCGTTTGGGGCTGCCAATCACCAGATCCCTTACTTATAGAAGAGCTCACCATCTGTTTTAGATAAGACAAAATTATCTTTCTCTTACTCACTTACCCTATACACTGAAATTGATGAAGACTACTGGTACTGATCTTTGACTGACTGAGGAAAGCTCTTTCTTGCTCAGGTTTCGAACCCTTCTAGTTTCCCGCTTCTTTTCAGATTCTTGCATTCCTTCCCTTGTGTCCTCCTGAGGGGATTCTGTCACCACCTCATCATAGTCCACACCTGCTCTCTTACTCCTCTCTTTCTTCTTCTTTTCCATGACTGCATAGCTTGACACTGCCATCATCATCAATGCTCTGCTCTGGACTGTGTCCTCTGTCGGGTCAGCCGCTGTAAAATGAAAGGTCAAAATCATGAACAGATATTACTCAAGCCAACAGAATAGTTTTTTTATTTTTTAATGCTGAAGTCACCTTGGTAAAATCTTTTGGCTGTCTGGGGATTATGGCACATGAATGTTGCTACCCTCTCATATTTTTTATCTCCCAGGTGCCGCTTGGCCTGATGGGAGAAATCATGCACAAAGTACATAAGATAAAAATGTGTCCTTGTCATAATAATAAAGACTTTAAAGGAACAAAACGTGTCTTACAAAAGTGGAAACGGAAGAACGTAACATATTGAATGTGGGGCCAGGACCCAGATTCATTCCTTCCCAGGCATCCTTAAAATACTCTGGGAGTTTCAATAAGGGCCCTCCAACAGTGTTATGAAAAAACGTGGATGCCTTTGAGCCTCCCTTAATTTGACCACGAAGTCTGTTGTAACGTCTGAACCAGGAATACTCTTCTGGTTTCAGTGGTATGGCTGCTTGCCCAAAGTATCTCTGGGTTTTGTGGTGCTGAATCTATTTTTAAAAGACATTTAATTAGTGTTTCTAGCTAAGTTGTTAAAAAATAGATGCATGTTGTGTTCACTTGTTTCATTTTAATATGTACTTACACGAATGACACGACAACCTCTTGCAGTCTTTTCAGCAGTCTTGACCTCTGCCACGGTCATGTTGATAAGTACACCCTTACGATGTCCCGTTGTTGCAATAAGAAACCCACCAAGTAGTCCAAAAAACAGTGTGAGTTTCCTTGTGTTATGTGGTCTCTTTGCAAGATCATCTTTTAAAGAATAGGAACAACATTTTATACATGACAGTTCAAAGACAGTCGCCTTTACTTCTCGAGCTGATTAAGCATCTCTATTTTCCACTACTATAACCCACCAAACAATAAATCTGTATGAACTGGAAGACGACTAAATATAAATATAAAAATATAAAATATATTAATACTAAATATAAGTCAATCTAAAATCTTCAAGGGCTTGTCAACACAAGTTGATTTAATATACAGAGTATCAATTTACAACAAAAAGCCATCTCGGTGCATTTTGAATAGATTACAAATAAATTATCTTTGAGCAATCTGAGGTGTTTGAACAACTGCTGTAACTACTGATCCTTACCAAGTGCAGCATCAATATGCTTTGGTGCCTCCTCTATGAAACCAGCATGTTTTATGGCCTTGACAAGATTGTCTGATGAACAAACAAACAAAAAACAACTACTGTTCAGCATATATGTGTCTCAACTTAAATGATGAGATTTGCATTAATGGAGGGGAACACTGTACTTACCAGACTTAGTACGTTTCACAAGGAGCTGCTGTCCAACAACATCCCTGCCAATGTCTCGGACACGTGCGCTAAGCTCTGCTGTCAGGGCCTTGATTGTCCTTTCACCAAGCCTAACACAATGCGGCTTCATATTGGAAAGATATTTTAAGAATGCCAAAACATTCCTTAAATAAATCTGTTGGGTTGTGGGTTTGAACCCTTTTTGTTGCAGGTTGGCTACAAACCTTAAAGGTCAAAAAAAGGTATTAGAGTTCATGTCCTCTCATAGTCAATAGACAATCACAGAAAATTCTGAAAATGTTGTAAACTTATCCTCTGACTCTTGATATATCCTGCAGTAACAATAAATTTCCATTTGGATTGGGGGAGTTTGCCATGAAGTGGAGAAAGTGGAGCACATGAGTTGCATGTTGCTTTGCAGTTTCCTGAACTGTCCTTGGAGGGTTGACACCTTCCACATGCGCTTTAAAGTTGTTTACCAGTTTCACTGAGGGATGTACAAAAATAATTAGACATTAAACAATGGTAAACATGTAACAGTAAGATTCATAATCCTAAATGTTTTGATAGGAATGTGATATTCACTATAAGCAGCAGCGTCTGACACTGTATCTTTTGGCACACGCTTATATTTCATAGCCTGGAAAATATAAATTGAGATGCAGACATCCAAACTTAATATCCAGAACTTGTCACATTGATATGTTAGTAGAATGAAATGACACTCACATTTGTACGCATTGTTAAAGAATGTAGCTTCTTCAGCTCATCATTTCGTTCAATTTCGCATTCAAGCAGCTGCTTTGTCACACGAAGCTCTGTGAACAGAAACTGACAATTTATACAACCATCTGCAGGCATCCTTGGAGGAAGGCTGAGGTGCTGAGATGAGGATGCTGTGGGTTTCAGCAGAAAAGGTGAAAGAGCAGTAACAGCAGTTGGCGATCCTCTTGAAGGGGACATGGATGGTCCACAGTCAGTGGGTCCCGGGTTCACAGAATCTGTGGCACTTAATACACTGGAGGCTACTTCTGTGTTACATGGTGATGGCAAAGCTACAGAATCTGCTGCATGTATGGCAGTGGACAGAGATAATGCATTACTCATGGTAGTAGTTCTTTCAGACGCCCTTGCAGCTATCTCCCTACGGACGGCCTCTTCGATGGTAGATCCATTTACTATATCCATATGTGATATGATTGGTGGTTGGGGATGCCTGGCCCTCAACAGTGCCAGTTCCCTTCCAATAAAGCTGTCCTTTGCCCTTTCAATATAAAGTTTAGCCATAGGTTTCTAAAAAAAAAAGAAAAAGAGAAAAACATTGCTTTAGATGTAAATTTATTTTGTCTAACTCAACTGTTCTACTTTATAGTTTCATACCTGATGTAATATCTTATCTACTTCTCCTTTGCTCTATTTTTAAGGATGACCAGCAAATCAATATAAATACAGCAGCCAAATACAAACCTTCAATCCATGGGCCTTTAACAGATGCTTGTCAAGTCTGTTTATATGTTTAGACTTGCATAAGTGAACTGGACAGTCCAGATTTGCCCTAAAACTGGGGGAAACGACACCAATGGAAAAAAGCATATTATTAAGAGAATAGGACATTGCCTTACTGAACAGCAAAATGTTTTAAAAGTCCATGTAAATCCATTTATTATGGATTTACCGATGTAATATTTAAAAAGTCCATATTTCGTGTGTGTGTGTGTAAATGGTAATATTTCCAAAACACTTACTGTCCGTGAGCCAACTTGCTTAAGAGACTGAGCTCTTCTTTGTTTTTCACTTTCTCTGTGACTTTGAGATGCTGCATTATATCCATGTATCTAAGTCCACAAATAGGACACTGATGCCCAGCTGTTTTATTGCGTGGCCTTCTTCTGGGGTGAGGACACTTTGCTTGCACAGGATTTGTCTGTGCTTTGGCCTTCTGTGGTCTCTGTGATCAAATGAAAGAGATGTAAAAAATAATAATGATTTACAGAAATACAAACTTAATCATGTCAAATTTTGCACTACAATAAAGCAGATTGCCATTTGCTTTTTTTGTCCAAGAACAATGTTTTCAAATATAGTGGCATTATCTCACCTGATTGACAGTTAAAATGTTTTGCTTGTTATTGCTGTTAATTGTATTACTATGCACAGAACTGAATTGCTGAGGTTTGCACAATAACTGCTTTTGTTTGGAGATAATACACTGCTCCAAAAATAAAGGGAACACTAAAATAACACATCCTAGATCTGAATGAATAAAATATTAAATACTTTGTTCTTTACATAGTTGAATGTGCTAACAACAAAATCACTCAAAAATGATCAATGTAAATCAAATGTTTTAACCCATGGAGGTCTGGATTTGAAGTCACGCTCAAAATAAAGTGGAAAACACACTACACACTGATCCAACTTTGTATGATGTCCTTAAAACAAGTCAAAATGAGGCTCAGTAGTGTGTGGCCTCCATGAGCCTGTATGACCTCCCTACAACGCCTGGCCACTTTCCCGATGAGGTGGCGAATGGCCTCCTGGGGATCTCCTCCCAGACCTGGACTAAAGCATCCGCCAACTCCTGAACAGTCTGCAGTGCGACGTGGTGTTGGTAGATGGAGCGAGACATGATGTCCCAGATGTGCTCAATTGGATTCAGGTCTGGGGATGGGGTGTTTTGCTAATTGCCTATAATTTCCACCTGTTGTCTATCCCATTTGCACAACAGCATGTGAAATTGATTGTCAAATCAGTGTTGCTTCCTAAGTGGACAGTTTGATTTCACAGAAGTGTAATTGACTTGGAGTTACATTGTGTTGTTTAAGTGTTTCCTATATTTTTGGAGCAGTGTAGTTGCTCACACCTCATTTTTTTCACAAGTTGTCACAACCTCTTCTCTCCCTCTCTATTTTAGCTAATTGTATCACTAATTCAAGCCTATGTTCATGTGTTTCAGCTCAAGTTAATTTATTTGATTTATAAATTAAAAATATTATTTTACATGTATATCCACAGCTGCCTATTGACATAAGTGTTTTACATTTAGCATTAACATTAAATATTTCCAGAAGCATCTTTAAAACAGCTATAATAATATGTTGAAATTGGTTCACATGTATTAACTTCAGTTGATACTGACTATAGATTATACAACAACAATTAAGGACAATGTAGTGGATATAGGATTCTAAAGTTTTACATTTTCATTCTGCAGTTTGAAATAATTAATGTAGAACACTATCAGACACGTTCGTTTTAATGGGACGACAAGGTCAGGTGAGCTAACTTACCTCTTCATACTGCATTATTTTCCCTTGCTGTGACTGGGACTTCTCCAATTTCTGCACCGATTAACCACGTTGCGTCCGCCGCGGGTTTAATAGTTGCTATTAAGTGAGAATGTGCATGAAAGCATATCCAAGGAGACTGTGGGCGCGCACTTACGGTTATGGCGGCACTATGCAACTTTCTGGGGAGGCGATCGCTCCCTGTCTGGAAGTCTCGCGCGAACCAGAAGAACGAACTGCTTTACGTAAAGCGCGAGACTTCCAGATGTAAACAGGGAGCGAGTGCCTCCCCCGAAATATCCCCTCTTTCAAAGGCTGTAATAGGGGCTAGAGACCCTCGGGGCGGGAGGAAATAACACCATTTTCGATAAAATTGGTGAGTCAAACAAACACTTGATTTCTAAGCGATTTCGTGATTATGAAAAGGTAGAGCGCTTACCTGCGATGTAGAGCCCTACAGATCCCGCAAATGCATCGCGACCTTGCAATTTTGACCAATCACCGCGAACTTTGACCAATTTTCATACGTTGATCCGACGTCATCGACCGGAGTTGCAACTTTTTACTTATTTTTTTTTTTTTTCAACTATGACTTGCTTCCGCAACTCTATTGCAACAAAACGCAACTTTCATCTTAACTTTTCAGAAAGAGTTTCAGATTTTTTGCCGCAACTATTAAAAAAAAAGGCACGCGAAATCCAGCAGGGTCTGATTGGCTTCTGAGCTCATAGACATACAGAGACGCCGCATCGACTGTGGAGGGCTGCACCTAAAGCGCCGCCATCTTGGAACAGGACTAGCAAGCAGAGACAGAGGTGCATCAACCTACGAACTACAGAGGTTCTTCTCAATCTCAAAGTAAAATTATTCGCTGAATTTTAGACCGATGTCCAAACGTATTGATTTGTTAAAAGCGTCACACATGTAGCTATGATACATGGTGCTTGGATATTTTAAAAATGCTGGTTTTAATACCTAAAGTAATAGTATTTAGATATTCGCGGAAACGCCCCCTTCATTGCTCGACACACGCTTTGAAGCCTCGGCACATCTCGTAACATCACTACTAAATACAAATTCTACTTAATGTAATCAGCAGACGAGCTTCTGACAGAAGATTAGCAAGTAAAAGATGCCGGATTTTTCTGCTGCGTATGGGTGCTCTAATGAGCGGAGCAACAAACACGGTCTCGTGGGATCACTTAACAGTTAAAATGTAATTAAGGGATAATCTAAGCGTTAGCAGGTTGTTATATAATCAAATAAACCCCGACAGGACGGGCAGAACCCATCAGCTTCGTTCGAGTCAGGGTTATAGTCGAAAGGAACTAGAAGTGTTTTCTGTGATGTTTTTCATCAAAGTGACTAATTCTAAAGCCTCATTCTGTCGACTGCAGTGATTGAATACAGCATCTAAAATAGCTAATACATTTGATTATAATTAGCTCTTTTGGATGGAATGTTTTTTGTTGTAGACAATTCTTAATCTAATTCATTTTTTACAACAACCTCTCCTTTGAGCAACACGTAAATCAAATCACCAGAACTGCCTTCTTTCACCTCAAGAACATTACCAGACTCCGCCCGTCACTCACCCTCTCTGCCGCTGAAACCCAAATCCACGCCTTCATCACCTCCAGAATCGATTACTGCAACAGCATCCTCCACGGAACACCATCCAAAACTTTAAATAAACTACAGTACATCCAAAACTCTGCTGCACGTCTGCTCACCCACACCCGCACCGGTGATCACATCACTCGTATCCTCCAAAAGCTTCACTGGCTCCCAGTTCCACAGCGTATCCAGTTCAAAATCCTCCTCCTCACACACAAAGCCCTCCATAACCAGGCCCCCTCATATCTCACTGACCTGCTCCATCGTCACAATCCATCCCGCAGCCTCCGCTCATCTGATGCAAACCTTCTTACCCAACCACGCAGGACCAAGCGCCGAACCTGGGGTGACAGAGCCTTCTCTGCAGCCGCCCCCTCCCTCTGGAACTCTCTCCCCATATGCATCTGTGATTGTATTGACTTGCCCACCTTCGAATCCCTAACAAAAACACACCTTTTTAAATTTGCTTTTAATGTCTAGCTCTAGTGTACTATTTTATACTGTTTTACTGATTTTAAGTTCTTTTATGTAAAGTGTCTTTGAGTACTTTGAAAAGCGCTTTAAAATAAAATATATTATTATTATTATTATTAATCTCTCACCATGTTTCACACATTTTGAAGGTTTCCTAAAAGACAACAGTCTAAAGAGACAGTGGGAGCTGGAATTGAAATGGGAAGTTGTTGTGGCAGATGAGATGTCCTTGCTGTGCAGTCAGCACTTAAAGCTACATGACTTTGACCGAACAGGGCAAATTGTCAGAGACATGGAGTCAAGCCATCTATCTGTGCCATTTGGCTAAAGAATTCATTCAATTCTGTGATTCATGTGTCCATGGAAGCATTTGATGGCTACTTGATGCCACAATTTTTTAAACTTTTGTTTCTGTCTGCATGTTTAGGAATAAAGTACACTACACTTTCAGATGCCCAAAACTTTTAAAATGTTGTATAATGTTTCTTACATTTCAGAAAATACCATCAAGAACAACAAAGGCTTCAAGGAAAGGAGCAGAAAGCCTTCCAGTGGCCTCGCCTCAGCATCTCCCTGAAGCTGAGCCTCATTCTAATGTTGTGAGTAAAGGGAGTTTTTCCTCTCTATTGTCGCCAAGTGCTTGCTCAATGTGGGAACTTTTGGCTTTCTATTCTATGATATTGTAAAGTGCCTTGAGATAAATGTTTTTAAGATTTGGTGCTATACAAATAAAATTCAATTGAATTGAGTACTTGCATGTAACATTTTTCGAACACATGAGAGCATCAATGCCCTGGTCATATTAAAACCTGTATCACATTTGCTCTCTGTCACTAATTTCAGACACACTGAAATACACATAAGTACACATTAAAACATACTGTGGTGTGTTGTGTCCCTGTCACTAAGAAGCTCATATCCGTGGTTTACATGGTGGGACTGAGGGATGAAATTAAGAATGTGGGCCAGCTACATCAGTGAGTGATGATTTATAAACATTTCTATATATTTTTTGTATCCCTCTTTCCACTAGGACCACAATGATGCTTTGCCTGCTTTTCCCACTGTTGTAAAGGCCAGGCTCAGTGAAGCTCTAGTGAGAGTGGAGAGTCTAGAGCGAGGAGGAACGGTGTGCTCCGGGAGTGATAGTTTCCAGAGAGTCTCAACACCTACCTCTCCCGCATCCCCATACATTGCAAAGGTATTACCTATGTTGCCTGATTGTTAAATACATTGTGAGGGACGAAGCTGGACTAGTGTGGTATTTATTCATAATGTGCTCAAAAAATTTAAAAGTTAATTAAATGAGGACAGCATGTAGGTGCAGAAGGTTACCGACATTCAAGCTGGTTGTGTGGCTGCAGGTGTGACCTTCACATACATGAATCATGAATCAGTCCTACACACTATGTTTTGTGACAATGAAAATGACCAATTTCAAAGCTCCCATCACACAATGCTTTCTGATACATTTTGAGCTTTCAGATATGCTATTTTCTGTTTATTTTTTTCTGAAGGGGTTAGGGTGGTCAAATTACTACATAACATTACTATATTACATTTTATTTTTTAAAGGTAGCTGACTTCAGTGGATGCAAATCCTGGCCTGAATAAGCTAATGCTGAACATGCTGGGAAGAAGATTCAAGGAAGACCAGACAAAATATGGATTGGTGGCATTGATTTTGGATGCCATGGCAATAAAAAAATAGTGCAGTACAATCCCCAAACTCCAAAAATGTCAGGGTTTGTCGTTATTGGGGATGGACTAAATGAGATTGACGTTGCCTCTGAGGATCTGGTGCTTATGGTGGTAGGCATACGAACTGCTTGCTTACTATCTGACCAGTGCTCTCACACCAGAAACAGTGAAGGTCTTAGTTATCTACGCATTGGAGGAACTTCATGCTCATGGTTTCAGAGTGGTATGCATGACAATGGAAAGACACGCATCTAACATCAGCATGTGCAAGAAACTCGGCTGTGACCTCAGGGCAAACCCTGGTGAAACCCTGAAGACCTCTTTTGCACATCCAGTGACTGGTAAGACAGTGTTCGTCATGATGGATGCCTGCCACATGCTAAGGCTTGCATGCAACATGTTACAGGTAAATGCTGATTGTTGTTCTAGGCTCATTTGTTTTTAAAATAATTTTATTGTTGTGTGGTTTATTCACATATGTGTAAATAAACCATATGTTACATATGTGACGCGTTGCATTTTCCTGTCTGCACTGAGAGTCCTTTGAGCAGTAATTAAAAAGGATTCTGATTCTTTTTGAGGGCATACAGACCAATAATCAACACCACTGGCCCCATTGACTGGAAATACATGGTTTGTCTGAACAATGTTCAGAAGAATAACGGACTACGGTGTGCACACACAGCATGTCCACTTCGACAACCGGAAGATTAAAGTGTCCCTGGCTGCGCAGACATGGAGCCGCTCAGTAACAGTGGCTCGCCGTACACTGAGGGACCTGGGCTACTCACAGTTTAAAGACTGTGAAGCAACGGCTGTATGTATTGAGGTAATATGATTAGGGATGTGCATAGGGTCATAGAGGGAGTAGAGGGAAGTTCCACATACTTGCATGTTTAACATGGTGAAATAAATTCGTTTTTCTATTTTTAATACATTAGTATTAATTTGATATAATACCTGACACTGATATGGAGATGATTTTAGATGCTTCAAGTTAATGCAGATGTGACATTCTTGTTGAGAGCCAGGGAGTATTTGATCCGTTTGTCAGTGAGAGATGGCACCCTTCACCGATCAAAGATGTCAGCCAGTAAGCTAGTAAAGGTTGTGTAATAATAATAATAATAATAATAATTATAAAAATTATATAATAATAATAATAAAACTTCAGGAAACCCAAGGCCACTTTACAGTGAAAAACAAAATGGATAAATAAAGGAGAGAACTAAATGGCTAATTTGGAAATGGCATGGAGAGAAGGTGAGTCTTGAGGTGTGGTTGGGGTGTGGCAGATTTCGGGACAGAGTTCCTCTGTCACCAAAGGTCTGTAGCCTGTACCAGACTGAAGGAGAGCGGAGCAGAATCAGAGAAACACAGGGTCAGAGATGGTAAATGGAGATGGAGAAGTGGTAAAGGTACTGGGGAGCAAGGGCATGAGGGGATTTATGTTTGAGAAAAAGGAGTTTCTATTATGTATATGTATATGTGATATAATGTGTCTTGTTCCAGTTTGTTTGCTGTCTGCATTTTTTTCTATTTAAAGTGTTTTTCAGGTCCTACAGTTGTCAATGGGACGTATGATACTGTGTTAACATCATGCAGGTATATTGCATCATCATTCTTGTTTAAGCTGTCCCTGTTCAGGTTCAATAATGTTCCTATAGGTTCAGCATCCTAAAAATAAGGTTTGCAAACCTTTAAGAAGCACACAGTAATTTTGTTCCCAGTAAATTGGCAGTACAGATGACCCACAATGGATGCCACCTAAGCAAAAGCTCTATGACTGTGGCTGTCCCTGTCACCAATTGCTGAATTTTCTCCAGCTCAATGGAGAAAAGACTTAAGTCATCGTATTTGGTCCCAAAAATGCAAGGCTTGAGGTTAGTGACAAACTTGACTTAATGACACTAAAAACCACAGACCAAGCCAGAAATCTTGGTGTAGTTATGGACTCAGACCTGAATTTTAACAACCACATAAAGACCATCACTGAATCAGCCTATTATCATCTCAAAAACATTGGAGGGATTAAGGGACTTCAGTCTAAACAAGACATGGAAAAACGTGTTCATGCATTTATCCTCAGCAGGTTAGATTATTGTAATGGTGTCTTTACAGGTCTCAGTAAAAAAATCAATCAAGCAGCTGCAGCTCATCCAGAATGCTGCTGCAGTTCTGACCAACAGCAGAAAAATGGACCACATTACACCGGTCCTTAAATCACTGCACTGGTTCCCTGTGAGTCAAAGGATCCACTTTAAAATCCTGTTACTGGTCTACAAGTCACAGAACGGTCTTGGGCCTAAATACATGAGAGAGCTGCTTGTTGGATATGAAGCATTCAGACCCCTCAGGTCATCAGGGACAGGTTTACTCACATGTACCAATGGTCAGAACCAAAAAGGGTGAAGCTGCATTTAGCTTCTATGGTCCTCACCTGTGGAACAAGATTCCTGAACATCTGAGGTGCGCACAAACTGTCAGTCTATTTAAATCAGGATTAAAAAAATTACTGTTTACTGAAGCTTTTTTTGTAGTGGCAATTTAACCATTTTAGCCACTCTTACTTTTGCAACTGCTTTTAGTGATTTTAAATAACGTTTAGTGATTTTAGTTTGTTGATTTTAAACTAAAATTCCAATGTTTAATTAAACTTAAGGTGACAGATGCTTTGTCTGTTCAGTGTTTCCCTGAGTAAGGAGAGCAAACACAAAACAAATGAAAAATTCTTGATTCTGAATTCTTTAATTTCCTTGATTTTAAAATGTTTGTTTTAAATTGTTTTAATCATATAATTAATCTTTTAATTGTTTTTGTTTTAATTCCCAAGTTATTCTCTTGCGATAGTGCTTGCCTCTGTAAAGCTCTATGAATTGCCTTGTGTATGAATGGTGCTATACAAATAAACTTGCCTTGCCTTGTCTTTCACATATGATGGTCATGATGGCAAAATCAATTTAAAGGAATTCTTTAAATGAACTCTTTAAATGAACAAAACTCCTTGGAGCTTCCTCTAGGTGTCTTTGTTTTGATACAATCGAGGACATTTTTTTTTTTCTTTTGAAGGTCTGTCATCAGGTTTGTGATCAACATCGACACCCTGATGCTGATGATCCTGGAGCTGCTCCAAGTCCAGCGGTATGTCTGCACCTACCGGTCACTTGGAGCTTCTCTTTAATTGAAACAGAGCATCATTTTCCTTACGGGGGCTGGAACAACAATTTCTCTGCCGGCCAGTTCCAAGGCATCTTCCGGTGTGGTGTCTCACAGAGTGGGCTAGGCAACGTGGCAGCACAGGATAACACAGCTTCTCTGTTTGCTGTTGAGATGTCCTCTGCCGAAACTGCAGACAAACTCCCTTCCCCATTTGTCAACTTTGCAGCCCTCGTGTGTGACCACAGCTGCCTTTCCATCATTCTAATTTACTAAAACTTGTGGTGTCTGTGTTTTCAAAATCAGGCTGCACCACATCGCAAAACTGACCACACATACCAGAGGGGCAGCACAAGAAAGAAACTCTGCAAAACAGTTCTCTTCCATGGGTTTTAGCACCAATTCATGAAAAATACTCTTGTAAATAATGAATGTATTTGAAGTTTCTTAGGATGAATTTGACAGTGTTACACACCTGCTTTATTTGTTTATTAAAATACAACTGTGAGTAACTCCCAGGTAATTAAAATGTGACACCATCCTGATCTTTTCTCCATTTACAAAGATATCTGGCTGATTTCCATGTTTTTCTCAAAAGTACATGCATGCAGTTTTACTGATGTTTAGTGTCAGGCAGGTCTCTGAAAGCCAGGTGGCAATTTTGGCTGTCGCTGCTGTTTATATAGCTGCTACTTCACATCTGTCTCTTCCATGTGCCAGGATAACCGTGTCATCCAGGTATATTTGAGTTTCAATTTCAGGACATGCAAGAGGTAGGTCGTTAACATATAAGCTAAATAATAAAGGGCCTAAGACTGTGCCTTGCAGGACACCAACAGAGCAGTTTCTGAAGAATGTAATGTGGGGCTGAGGGAGTTAATATTGTTCTTTAGAAATGTTGAATCCTACCTACATGTATCTTTTGCTTTTGAGGACTTTAAAGTGCTTAGGATCTTACAAACTTTATTTTCAAGGACTTTGGTTGTCTTAAAAATCGGCTTATTAAAATCTGGTGCTGCTTTTTTTAATTCTTGCACCAAATGTGTGAGAGATTTTTGCACTGATGCAGTAAAATAAGTGATGCAGTAAAATAAAATGCAGAGGCAATTTCACTGAGATCACTAGTTAAATTTTCAGCTCATGTCCCTTTTCTGATTTTTCTTTGTTAGTTTATTTATTTTCCTTCATATAAATTTACTATTTCCTTTTCCTTTCAGAGCAAAGTAGCACTGACTACGGACAGCAGGTCCTATGTCTTCAACAATAATAATAATGATTATGTGCATTAAGGAAATAAAAAGCTGGATGACCTGCAATTTTCTGATGTTAAACTCAGACAAAACTGAAATTATTGTACTTGGCCCCAAAGGCCTCCGAAATTCAATAGCTAAAGATATTGTTACTCTGGATGATGTAGTGTTGTCCTCCAGCACCACAGTAAGAAATCTGGGTGTTATTTTTGATCAGGATATGTCCTTCGATTCTCACATAAAACTAACAACAAGGACTGCATATTTTCACCTGCGTAATATTGCAAAAATTAGGAACATTGTGTCTCAGAAAGATGCAGAGAAACTTGTTCATGCATTTGTTACTTCTAGGCTGGACTATTGCAATTCTTTATTATCAGGCTGCTCCAATAAGTCTGTTAAGAGTCTCCAGTTGGTCCAAAATGCTGCAGCTCGTGTACTAACTAAAACAAATCGAAGAGAACATATTTCTCCTGTATTAGCTTCTCTGCACTGGCTACCTGTAAAATCTAGAATAGAATTTAAAATCCTTCTCCTTACCTACAAAGCTCTTATTGGTCAGGCTCCGTCGTATCTTAAAGAGCTCATAGTACCGTATCACCCAACTAGATCTCTGCGCTCTGAGAATGCAGGGCTACTCGTCGTTCCTAGAGTCTCCAAAAGTAGAATGGGAGGCAGAGCCTTCAGCTACCAAGCTCCTCTCCTGTGGAACAAACTCCCAAATGTTATTCGGGAGGCAGACACTGTCCCCTTATTTAAAAGTAAACTTAAAACTTTCCTTTTTGATAAAGCTTACAGCTAGGGCTTACGATAAGACTTTATTCTGCTTAATGATGCTGCTATAGGCCTAGTCTGCCGGGGGATAATACTTTTCCTGATACTCTGAGCTTCTCTCCTCTCTGTCTGAATCATTCATGTCCCATCAATGCATGTTATTGATTCAGCTTCTTCCCCGGAGCTGTTTGTGCTTTGTCGTCTCGCAGGTCTCTGCTGATCGTGGTGGTGCTTGCTGCCGTGGTCCTACATGACACTTCCTGCTGCTATTGTCACTGTTACTCATATATACTATCACTAGTTTAATAAACTATAAAATTTGTAGCTGTATTGTAGCTGCTATTGCCACTACTCATCATTGATCATGTTTGCCACCATAATTATTATCATTTTCATATTCTGTCACCTTAGCTGTGCTTGTTTCTACTATTCTGTTGTATTAACTGCCTTAACATATACGTCATATTCACATTACTATAAATATTATAGTTACTGTTAGGCTTTGCTTGCATCTCTGGAAGTGTGTCTGTCTGTCTCTCCCTGTCCATCTGTGTGTCTTTTCTCTCTTTCTCTCTCCTTTCCTTCCTCCCCAACCGGTGCAGACAGATGGCCGTCCTCCACAGAGCTGGGTCTGTCTGACGTTCCTGCCTGTAATAGTGAAGGTTTTCGTTGCCACTGTACTCTACAGAGGAATTGTTGGGTCTATGTAAATCATAAATAAGTCATTGAGTGTGGTCTTTACCTACTCTGTAAAGTGTCCTGAGATAACTTTTGTTATGATTTGACACTATAAATAAAATTTAATTGAATTGAATTGAATGATTATGATGATAGTGATATAATAATTATAATATAATATAATATTGGTATAATAATAGCAATAGCAACAATAATAATCTAATAATGATAATAATGGATAGATTAAAAAAATGTATATACTCAAATGCAATGTATACCCTTCAAGAAATGCTTTAAATAAAGACTATCTCTGTCTGTCTGCTACAGCAAAGGGAAAACAATGAAGTATGAAGAGGTAAGTTAGCTCGCCTGACTTTGTCGTTCCATTAATATGAACGTGTCAGATAGTGTTTGTTCTGCATGAATTCCGCAGAATGATGATTCTACCTCTCAGGTATGTATCTTAACCTTACATATGCTTTCAAGCATAGTCTCACTTGTTTATAGCAACTATAAAACCCGTGGCTAGCGCTACGTGGTTAATCGGTTCCGAAATTATCCCAGTCACCGTGCTTTGATACTATTATCTCCAAACAAGAGCAGTTGTCGTGCAAAACTCAGCAAATCAGTTCTCTGCATCGCAATAAAATATACCGCATAATAAGCAAAACATCTGTTTATCAAGTGAGATGATGCCTCTATGGGCTTAAATACCACCAGAAACTGAATGAATCATTGAATCATTTCTATTTTAGTTTGAATTGCTTAGCTTGAGTAATTGCATTAAAAAATATATTTTTTAATGCAATTATTCAAATTAGGGAATTCAAATATAAATGATTCAAATTCAGTTTCTGGTGGCACGTCCATAGATGCCACTTTCACTACCTTTAGAAACATTTTTCTTGGACAAAAAAGTTGCAATTAGCCTAATTTCAGTGCAAAATTTGACATGATTGAGTTTTTTTTTTTCTTTAAATCATCATGTAATTTGTTTATCTCTTCCAATTGAACACAGAGACCACAGAAGGCCAAAGCACGGAAAAATTCTGTGCCAGCAAAGTGTCCTCACCCCAGAAGGAGGCCCAGCAAAAAAACAGCTGGGCATCAGTGTCCTATTTGTGGACTTAGATACATGGATATAATGCAGCATCTCAAAGTCACAGAGAAAGTGAAAAACAAAGAAGAGCTGTCATTGTGTCATTTCCCCAGTTTTAAGGCAAATCTGGACTGTCCAGTTCACTTATGCAAGTCTAAACATATAAACAGACTTGACAAGCATCTGTTAAAGGCCCATGGATTGAAGGTTTGTATTTGGCTGCTGTATTTATATTGATTTGCTGGTCATCCTTAAAAATAGAGCAAAGGAGAAGTAGATAAGATATTACATCAGGTATGAAACTATAAAGTAGAACAGTTGAGTTAGACAAAATACATTTACATCTAAAGCAATGTTTTTCTCTTTTTCTTTTTTTTTTAGAAACCTATGGCTAAACTTTATATTGAAAGGGCAAAGGACAGCTATATTGGAAGGGAACTGGCACTGTTGAGGGCCAGGCATCCCCAACCACCAATCATATCACATATGGATATAGTAAATGGATCTACCATCGAAGAGGCCGTCCGTAGGGAGATAGCTGCAAGGGCGTCTGAAAGAACTACTACCATTAGTAATGCATTATCTCTGTCCACTGCCATACATGCAGCAGATTCTGTAGCTTTGCCATCACCATGTAACACAGAAGTAGCCCCCAGTGTATTAAGTGCCACAGATTCTGTGAACCCGGGACCCACTGACTGTGGACCATCCATGTCCCCTTCAAGAGGATCGCCAACTGCTGTTACTGCTCTTTCACCTTTGCTGCTGAAACCCACAGCATCCTCATCTCAGCACCTCAGCCTTCCTCCAAGGATGCCTGCAGATGGTTGTATAAATTGTCAGTTTCTGTTCACAGAGCTTCGTGTGACAAAGCAGCTGCTTGAATGCGAAATTGAACGAAATGATGAGCTGAAGAAGCTACATTCTTTAACAATGCGTACAAATGTGAGTGTCATTTCATTCTACTAACATATCAATGTGACAAGTTTTGGATATTAAGTTTGGATTCTGCTATAGGATTAGGCTGCTGGGGGAACTGATGCACTGCACCTCTTCACTCAGCTCTCTCTCTCTCCTCATCTTGGGAGCAGTAAGATAGGGATGGGATTTGCCTAGACAGGCAGGGTTGTGGTTGACGATGCATACGCATCTCCTGCTTCTTGTTCCCGTCCTGTTCCTGCTCTCCAGGTGGTCTCTCATCTCTGTCCCTCACCCTCCATGTCATTATATAACTGTACTGCATAACAATAACCCTCATCTGCTCTCTCCTGTAGTTGTCCCCCCCCCACCCCCCCTCTTCTTTTTACAGGTCTTCTTTTTACAGGCAGCTTTGGTTCTGGAGCTGCGAGGCCTAGATCACTACAGTACTGCTACATTATTATTATTATCATTATTATGATTGTAATGATAAATTACAATAATACTTTTCTACTGCACCTGTTGTTAATTATAACTATGTCTGTATGTCTCTCTCTCTCTTGTCTCCCTCCTCTCGCTCTCCTCTTCCTTCCCTTCTCTGTTCTCCCTTTAACCCCGACCGGTCGAGGCAGACGGCCGTCCACTCTGAGTCTGGTTCTGCTGGAGGTTTCTTCCTGTTAAAAGGGAGTTTTTCCTCTCCATTGTCGCCAAGTGCTTGCTCACTGTGGGAACTGTTGGGTTTCTATTCTATGATATGTAAAGTGCCTTGAGATAAATGTTTTTATGATTTGGCGCTATACAAATAAAATTGAATCGAATTGAATTGAATGTCTGCATCTCAATTTATATTTTCCAGGCTATGAAATATAAGCGTGTGCCAAAAGATACAGTGTCAGACGCTGCTGCTTATGGTGAATATCACATTCCTATCAAAACATTTAGGATTATGAATCTTACTGTTACATGTTTACCATTGTTTAATGTCTAATTATTTTTGTACATCCCTCAGTGAAACTGGTAAACGACTTTAAAGCGCATGTGGAAGGTGTCAACCCTCCAAGGACAGTTCAGGAAACTGCAAAGCAGCGTGCCACTCATGTGCTCCACTTTCTCCACTTCATGGCAAACTCCCCCAATCCAAATGGAAATGTATTGTTCCTGCAGGATATATCAAGAGTCAGAGGGTAAGTTTACAACATTTTCAGAATTTTCTGTGATTGTCTATTGACTATGAGAGGACATGAACTCTAATACCTTTTTTTGACCTTTAAGGTTTGTAGCCAACCTGCAACAAAAAGGGTTCAAACCCACAACCCAACGGATTTATTTAAGGAATGTTTTGGCATTCTTAAAATATCTTTCCAATATGAAGCCCCATTGTGTGAGGCTTGGTGAAAGGACAATCAAGGCCCTGACAGCAGAGCTTAGCGCACGTGTCCGAGACATTGGCAGGGATGTTGTTGGACAGCAGCTCCTTGTGAAACGTACTAAGTCTGGTAAGTACAGTGTTCCCCTCCATTAATGCAAATCTCATCATTTAAGTTGAGACACATATATGCTGAACAGTAGTTGTTTTTTGTTTGTTTGTTCATCAGACAATCTTGTCAAGGCCATAAAACATGCTGGTTTCATAGAGGAGGCACCAAAGCATATTGATGCTGCACTTGGTAAGGATCAGTAGTTACAGCAGTTGCTCAAAGAGAATTTATTTGTAATCTATTCAAAATGCACCGAGATGGCTTTTTGTTGTAAATTGATACTCTGTATATTAAATCAACTTGTGTTGACAAGCCCTTGAAGATTTTAGATTGACTTATATTTAGTATTAATATATTTTATATTTTTATATTTATATTTAGTCGTCTTCCAGTTCGTACAGATTTATTGTTTGGTGGGTTATAGTAGTGGAAAATAGAGATGCTTAATCAGCTCGAGAAGTAAAGGCGACTGTCTTTGAACTGTCATGTATAAAATGTTGTTCCTATTCTTTAAAAGATGATCTTGCAAAGAGACCACATAACACAAGGAAACTCACACTGTTTTTTGGACTACTTGGTGGGTTTCTTATTGCAACAACGGGACATCGTAAGGGTGTACTTATCAACATGACCGTGGCAGAGGTCAAGACTGCTGAAAAGACTGCAAGAGGTTGTCGTGTCATTCGTGTAAGTACATATTAAAATGAAACAAGTGAACACAACATGCATCTATTTTTTAACAACTTAGCTAGAAACACTAATTAAATGTCTTTTAAAAATAGATTCAGCACCACAAAACCCAGAGATACTTTGGGCAAGCAGCCATACCACTGAAACCAGAAGAGTATGCCTGGTTCAGACGTTACAACAGACTTCGTGGTCAAATTAAGGGAGGCTCAAAGGCATCCACGTTTTTTCATAACACTGTTGGAGGGCCCTTATTGAAACTCCCAGAGTATTTTAAGGATGCCTGGGAAGGAATGAATCTGGGTCCTGGCCCCACATTCAATATGTTACGTTCTTCCGTTTCCACTTTTGTAAGACACGTTTTGTTCCTTAAAAGTCTTTATTATTATGACAAGGACACATTTTTATCTTATGTACTTTGTGCATGATTTCTCCCATCAGGCCAAGCGGCACCTGGGAGATAAAAAATATGAGCCATAATCCCCAGACAGCCAAAAGATTTTACCAAGGTGACTTCAGCATTAAAAAATAAAAAAACTATTCTGTTGGCTTGAGTAATATCTGTTCATGATTTTGACCTTTCATTTTACAGCGGCTGACCCGACAGAGGACACAGTCCAGAGCAGAGCATTAATGATGATGGCAGTGTCAAGCTATGCAGTCATGGAAAAGAAGAAGAAAGAGAGGAGTAAGAGGGCAGGTGTGGACTATGATGAGGTGGTGACAGAATCCCCTCAGGAGGACACAAGGGAAGGAATGCAAGAATCTGAAAAGAAGCGGGAAACTAGAAGGGTTCGAAACCTGAGCAAGAAAGAGCTTTCCTCAGTCAGTCAAAGATCAGTACGAGTAGTCTTCATCAATTTCAGTGTATAGGGTAAGTGAGTAAGAGAAAGATAATTTTGTCTTATCTAAAACAGATGGTGAGCTCTTCTATAAGTAAGGGATCTGGTGATTGGCAGCCCCAAACGAATGGAATAGAAGAAGAGGATTCTGAAGAGGAGGAGGAGACCAGTGGGACACGAAGGGTTCTCCAGCTGCGAAAGTATGGAGTGAGATCGCTGTCAAAAAGACGTGTGCATGATTCCCACATTCGTATTCGTAATGTAAGTAATTTGTAAGTCAATAAAAAAATGTGTACACAAAATGCTGCTGTCATATACGCGAGAGTGATAAATTGTTTGGGATAGGAATGTTTTTATGTGAGTATGAATCTAAAAGCTGTGAGTGCAAAGTCTTGTGTGTACGACTCTAATTTCTACGACTACGAAGTCCTCACTGTGAACACGAATTCAAGTTTTTGGGTACGAGTCGAAAAGTGTTGAAATGACGTCACGTAGGTCACAGTCAGGTCACAGGGGAAAATAATCGAACCCCGATTACTCCCAACGCGCCAAAGTCAAAGATGGCTCACAGCAGTGGACCGGGTGGAGCTGCCAGCCCAGGTGAAGCCTCACAGGTAACGTCAATATCGTGTAAATTCAATATTTATTTCATAAAACGGTACTATTTAAAATTATAACGTTATACAGATCATGGGCTTGCAGACGTACTGCTTTAGCTTGCAAGCTAACGACATCCCGGTGACGCGAAGTTAGTGCTAGTCTTGCTAGCATTAGAAGTTGGCTTGTGCTAGTTAATTAGCACTGACCTGAATTAATTTGAGACATAACGTTGATCAATACGACTTTTATCGATTTTTTAATTGTGTCAATTGGCGTATAAATATGTCCATTGTATAAGTCCGGGTTCTTTGCTAGCCCTCCTCTCGGTCATGTGCATTTGTTTACAACGAAGTGTGTAGTCGTATCTGACATAAACAACGGGTTACGGGGCGCGTTTGTGTCGCGGTGCTGCAGAGACGAGAGCTGGGGCACCGGGTCGGAGGCTCCATTCTCCATGTAACAAGTTACAAGTCGTTTATTTAACCAGCACTATTACTCTGAAGCTGTTTAGTTAAGGCAGAAATGAACCATAAGGCAAATGTCCCGCGTGGTTCATTTTTAGCCTCTTTTCATCTGCGCTCCTCTGATCAGAGCGGCGTCCCTAGCAACGTCTGTTATACAGAAATGACAGACCGGAAAATGCAGCGATTGACAACATGCAATAGAGCCCTATAATGATTGAGTATTATTGTTTTAATCTGCAAGCTTATGATTGGCATATTCATTTTACTAAAAATTCAAAAGTATTTTGAATGTCTGTCCAGCCTATGTTGAATTGATAGAGTACTGCATGTTGTTAAACAACAGCGAAGTTAACAGTGGCATTTAATGCATCATATTTGTATTTTGTCGTTAACAGGGACCAGTGGCTACTCAGTTATTGGAACGTCTGAAATCAAGGATTACAGATGTCTTAAATCAACCGCACTTGAATTTGGACTATTTACAGTACATCGTAAATCAAGAAGCATTTATTCTGACGGCTGCATCCAGTACTTTAAACATCCCAGGTGAAGTTGTCGAGTGTCTTTTGTCCCTGCAAAGTAAGATCCATGCAGCTGTTTCCCAAGAGAGTCCCTGTACTTTTATTAGAGCTGGAGGACGAGGTCGACCAAAGTTCATTTTTTCTGAGGAGCTTCTGTCCCGGCTCATCGATGTCCCCTTACCAGTGTCTTGCATCGCAAATCTGTTGGGTGTCAGCCAAAGCACAATCTTCCGACGTATGCGTGAATTTGGGTTGTCCACAAGGTCTACATACAGCAGCTTAACTGATAGTGAATTGGATAATGCGGTGCAGTCCATAAAAAGCAGGATCCCAAATGCAGGATATAGAATGGTTAAAGGCTGTCTGCAAGCAGATGGACATAGAGTTCAATGGGATCGCATCAAGGAGTCTGTGCACAGAGTCGATGCTCCAGGAGTTTTGGAAAGGATGACACGGCTGGGGTGCATAGTAAGGAGGACATACTTTGTGCAGGGGCCTTTGTCATTAGTCCATGTGGACACAAACCATAAGCTTATACGGTAAGACTTATTTAAGATTTATATACGTATTTATATGTTGGGGGTTACTGCTCATTGTCATTTCATATTTTGTTTTCAAGATACAACATCGTCATATTTGGTGCTATAGATGGGTACTCGAGAAAGGTTTGTCACCTTTTATTACAGTGCTTTATTATCTCTGTACATGCTTGTGTTCATGTATTCACTGTTCATAAACTGCGTGTTACTCACACAGTTCACACACATTATTAACAATGAATTTTCTAAACTTTTTATAACGTTTATCATATTTACTCCATCACTTTAAGTAGATGGATCCAGATGGCAATCGTAGGGAGCAGTACTGACTGGCCAATCATCTGGAGAAAAGAATTGATGGGATGAGGGAAGGGAGTGGGAGAAGACAATGATAAGAAAGGGAGGAGTTTAAAAAGAGGTCAAGAGTAGCAGGAGGATGTAGGAGACAAAGGAGGAGGTACAGGAGAAGAAGAGCAAGGAATAAACATTTTCAAACATTGTATAATTAGAACTTCACTAAACAATTTTTTTAATTCTGATGAATTCCTATGTCTGTCATGACTGTAGAAAACCTGCACCCAGAGAATACATATACCAACCCAGAAACTAGGAACAAAGCTTATTTCAATTACTATCATTTTTTTAATTTTATGCTTATGCTTATGGTTCCTGCTTTTACCGCTGTTGCTTTAATAACTCCTGAATTTCCACCTGGGGATCAATGAAGAGTATTTATCGTATGTGTTGTAGGCCTTAATATTTTGCCTCTGCAGATTCAAACACTGTCTTTCTATACAGATTCTGTATAGACAGATCTGGAACCTGCAACAAATAACCGCTCAAACACTGCTCATTCATTTTTTCTCAAGGCAGTGGAAAACTAGGGCTGGCCTTCCAGGTACACAATGATGTAAACTTGGGTTACTGTATACATGCCCTAATTACTCTTTTCAATAAAATTCAATGGAATATTTTGTTGTGATGAATATGGCTGAACATTTCTTCCATGTATTCTCAAGGGTCAGGGGCGATGAAGGCGTTGAAAATGTCTCAATTGCTGAAACCATGTTCACTGTTAAAGGCGCTGGAAGAGGGAGCTTCATAGCTGGGCGGAGTGTACATAATCAGAGGTAACAATAAAAAAGTCATATAATTTACAGTATATCAATAGTGAGATGTAAAACGGGAAATTATTGCTGTGAAGTGTTTTCAGTCAGACAATTTAACTTATTCCTTTTCAACTGAGTAAGTCCTGTTTCTGATCGAGAATAGAGCGCCTGTGGCGAGATGTCTGGACCAGCGTGACACACCTTTACTATGAAGTTCTTCACAGTCTTGAGGAAGATGGCCTGTTGCATTTGGCAGATGTTGTACATCTGTTTTGTGTCCACTATGTCTTCCTTCCACGTCTGGCAGAGGCCCTTCACACCTTCACCGAAGGCTGGGACAATCATCCTTTACGGACTGAAGGTGGACTCTCCCCAAACCAGCTCTGGGTTTTGGGTCACATGAGGAACCCTTGTGACCCGAACGAAGATTTGCAGGTTTGTTGAAGCTTACACTCGAGGCACTGTTTACAAAGGCAAAGTGCAGTTGACAAGTTTTTAACCTGAATATGTGGAGGCTTAAATTAAAATAAAAACAATCAGATTGTTTATATTGTTATTTGAATGGGGTCAATATATTCAACAGTGTGGAATGAGTAGAAGGTTAAAATTCAGGAGCAAGTTGTTGAAAAAATGATATAGGAGTTGAAGTGATCACACAAATACAGCAGGTCAGCAAAGCAAACTTTATGATAGATGTACACCATGTTCTGATTGCTTGAACATTATATGCATTTAATTCTCTGGTTAAATGTTTTCTGGTGTCACTGCACTATGCCTGTGTATGTCAGTGTGTGCTTTGGTGTGTTTTTTAAAATATTTATAAATCATTAGCCTTATAACTTAAAGGTGTAGTTAGCGATGTGGGAGAAAACAAGTAGAAAGTTTGTTGAAATTTGAAGCGTAAACGAATAAAGACCCACCCCTCCCTTCAGTATGATAGCTAACTATACCTTTAATTGCCTAAGTCGTATTTTGGCTAAATTGTGATATGTACCTAGTCCCCCTACCACTGCTTATTCAAGTAAAAATAGTTTTTTTTCCCCAGAACATGGAGCTATTTGGAACTGACTGGGAGATGTTTGATGCTGTGCATGAGGAACCATATGGAGTTCAAGTCCAGGAAATTGATTGCCCTCTGACTCCAGAT